>NW_025333578.1:0-5162 GCF_019186645.2 Phyllostomus hastatus
TGAGGCAGGAGGTAGTCAGGAAGGAAGCTCCCAAGGCCCCGCAGGGCTGAGGTAGAAAACACCTATACATGACAAAGACCCCCTAAGACGGGTTGTTCCTGTTTTCTGGGACAACTCTGAATCATAGAATGCGCCTGCGCGCTACTCCCTGATTCATTATAATATCATTATAATGAAATAACATTGTGGGACTCCCTTCTCCAGTAGCCAATCAAGAAAGTCATGGGAAACCACGCATGCGCAGTAGCTTTGAAATCCAACTCCTTGTACCTGCGCAGGAAAAGCCCGCCAAAGACTAGCAGGGGGGCTTCTGCCTCTATAAGAATAGAATCCCCCAGCCCACGTGCCCCTTTTTTTTTCCTCTGCTCAGAGCTGGCTCACTCCCCGTGTCCTGTGGTGTGTACTATCACTTAATAAACCTCCCCTCTTTCTTTATGCTATAAACTTTGTGTGTTCGGTTCAATTCTTTGTCCTCGATCACTAAGAACCTGGTTACCTGTGCACACCTGTGCACACCTGTGACAGTTTTTGGCGAGCCAGCTTAGGAGAAGACACCGGAGTGGTAAGCCCCCTTTGCTGCTCTGACACCCGGGATGCCCTTTTCCGTTATCACCTATTCTGTTTCGGTGACTCTGATGTTCCGTGATGGAAGGTCGGCCGCTAATTTGCGGGCACAGGTCGGGCAGTTAAAAGCCACAAGGGCGCCCGCCGCTTGAAGACTCCTGTGATAGGATAACTTGGATGCGGAACAGGGGTTAGCCTTAGTCCCCGCCAGGTACAAGAAAATGTCCGCACAACGGTCAGGCACACTGTGGAAAGCACAAAACACTGCCCCACCCCGCGGCCACTCCCCCAGTAGGCATAGTCGGACCTTCCAAGCGGGATATCAGTCACCACCGCACCTGCACTGTGACTTCCTTTTGCATTCTTTTCATCAGGCCCACGGACAGTCTTTTATGCTTTTCCTCCCCAACTGACTTCTGATCTTTATACCTTCACTCACACCCCACTTGCCTTTTATGTATGAAGGGTTCCTGCTGTCTTTGTACTAAGATATCTACCTTGGGGTCATTGTTAGGCTAGCGCTAAGTACAGTTGCAGGAATGAGCCACTCCCATCTTTGCCACGTGTATACTATCATTGTAAGCAGCAACATCGCTCAGAACTGCACAACAGGTACCTGCTGGTCGCTGGTTACTAGAATGGCTGCATAGAGCCACTTTTACCTAATTAATTGAATTTGGAATTCTAAGGTGGTTTACTTGTTTCTATAAGGGTATTTTAATTTTCCCCTCTCAGTTCATTGTCCCTCCATGAGATACGCCTCCAGTATGAAGGGTGGTGATTTAGACATCGCTTGAGGTCCCTTCTGGGAGATTTCAGACGCAGGTACAATTTCTTAAAGCTCTGGAAAATTACATAGAATATTTAAGGGTCTTCTTTGTGATCTGGAAAGGAGTCATTTTATAATAAGGTCATCTTGGTGCTCCTCTTAATGGTTTACAGGGCCAGAAATTATTTTTTCTAGTAAGACACTTCCTTTTGCCCCAGATCTTAAAGCTTACAGGAAAATGAGGGTCCCCGTAGATGAAGAATACAGAAATGGAAATGTACTAGGGCCACAAGGGTAGAGTCTGGGATTTTCAGGATTATAGGCAATTGCTCAAGAATGCAGGACTGGTTCCTTCCCAATAGTTAGAGACAAAAGTAGACTGTGGTGATTCTCTCAAGTCTTTTCGATTTCTGTCGGCCGACACTCACTAGGATTTCTTTCGCCAGAGACGTCTGGTAGTTCGGTGGGATCCCAGGGGACGCCCTGTGGCCCACTAGGAAGCTCCTGAGGCAAGAAAAGGGGGACGCCTCTCGATTGCAAGGGAGTATCTTTTCTCACTAGAATCTCTTTCGCCAGAGACGTCTGGTAGTTCGGTGGGATCCCAGGGGACGCCCATGGCCCACTAGGAATCTCCTAAGGGCAGCAAAGAGAGGGACGCCTCTAGTCTGCAAAGGAGTATCTTTGTGTTTCTTCTCTCTTAGGATCACCGCAGTCGAGATGGGAACTACATCTTCCATCCCTTCCAAATCACCATTGGGTTGCATTCTTAGCAACTGGGATAAATTTGACCCCCAAAAAATTTAAAAAAAGAAGAGATTAGTTTTCTTTTGTAACACTGTTTGGCCCCAGTATAAATTAGGGGGTGGAGAGATATGGCCTGAGAATGGGAGCACAAATTATAATACTATCCTACAGCTAGATCTATTCTGCCGGAGGGAAGGCAAATGGTCTGAAGTTCCTTACGTGCAGGCGTTTATGGCTCTGTACCGAGATCCCTCGTTTTGCTCCAGCCCCACCCTGACAAAACCTACAGGCCCAAGTGTTGATCAATTAGAAGATACCCTCCTTAGCTCCCCCACCTGTCTCTCAAGGGAGATTAAGGGAACCCCAGAGTTCTGAAGTCTCTGCCCCTACCTTAGAGGGAGCGACCTCTCCACCACCTTATGCTATGGATAACCTAAAGCCACCAGCTGAGGAAAAACCCAGCCCTGCAGGACATACTAGAAGTGGCGCTTCTTATCTCCCTACCACCTCTGCACTCCTACCCTTGAGGGAGGTAGCAGGCCCTGAAGGTGCTATAAGGGTACAAGTGCCATTCTCTATAACTGATTTACAACAATGTAAAGACAGGCTAGGGAGTTTTTCAGAGGACCCTTCACGTTTCACTAGTAATTTCCAGACTCTTACTCTAGCATTTAGTATGTCGTGGAGGGATTTGTACATAATTCTGACCACCTGCTGTTCCCCAGACGAGAAACAGCGGATCTGGGAGGAGGCTCGTAAGTATGCAGATCAGCTGCATACCCAGAACCCTGGCACTAACCAGCCAGCTGCCCAAGCTGTCCCGGACCAGGAACCTAACTGGGAATACAATACTCAGGCAGGGATCCGGAGTAGGGATGCAATGATAGATTGCTTACTGGCAGGAATGAGAAACTGCATCAAGAAACCTGTGAATTATGAAAAGGTTAGGGAAATCTTTCAGGGCAAGGAAGAAAACCCAGCTCTCTTCAGAAACAGACTAGTAGAAGCCTTCCAAAAATATACAAACTTGGACCCTTCATCCCCGGAGGGTCGAATCTTGATAGGGCAGCATTTTATAATTCAATCTGCCCCTGATATTCGCAGGAAGCTTCAGAAATTACAAATGGGCCCGCAGACCCCCCTTAGATCAGCTCATGGATACAGCCTTTTCAGTCTTTAACAATAGGGATTTGGAGGAAAGAAAACAGGGAAAGAAGGAAAGGGAGAGGCAAGCAGAGCTCCTTGCACTAGCCTTTAGTAGTGCCATTGGCGGAAACCAGCCCCATCAGGGGGAGCTCGGGAGGCCTCAAAGGAATCAGGGGCAAAAGGATCAGACCTGTTATAAGTGCAAGCGCCCTGGACACTGGTCAAAGAACTGCACTCAGCCACCTCCGAGGCCCTGTCCTCTATGCAAGAACTTCAGTTCTGATCCCTGGCACTGGAAGGTAGACTGCCCCCGTTCCCATAGTGGAAAGGGGTCATCTCCCAAGGCCATGGCTACTCTTGAGGACTGAAGGTGCCCGGGAACAGGTCGGCCCCAGGGAATACTCATATTCCCATCTCTACCGAGGAGCCCCTGGGTAACTCTAGATGTGGCAGGTAAGAAAATCGACTTTCTTGTTGATACAGGGGCCACTTACTCTGTCCTTAACTCTTACTCTGGACCTCTTTCCTCCAAATCAGTTAAGGTAATGGGGGTCGAAGGAAATCCTAAGGCATATTTTTATACATTCCCTATCACTTGCCAATTTGAGAGTCGAATATTCAAACACTCCTTTTTAATTGTTCCTCAGTGCCCTATTCCTCTGTTAGGCCGGGACCTTTTAGCTCAGATGGGAACCATCTTGTTGTTCCCTGAAGTGCCATTTGAGTTAAGTAAGGTGATGATAATCAGTAGTGTTCGAAATCAGGAAGAAATCTCCAAAGATACTGCTGGTACTCTAGCTGGACTCTCAAGATCAGTAGACTCATTGGCAAATGTAGTCATGGATAACCGCCTTGCCCTTGACTATCTTCTAGCAGAACAAGGAGGGGTATGTGCTGTTATCAATAAAACCTGCTGCACCTATGTAAATAACTCTGGAATGATCGAAACTAACATAAAGAAAATTTATGAACAGGCAGAATGGCTACATAAGTATAATCAACAGGGCCAAGGGATTAAGGAAGCCCTGACCTCCTGGTTCCCTGGCTTAACATGGTTATTACCCTTCTTAGGGCCCTTAATAACACTGCTGGTTTTACTACTTTTAGGACCTTGCTTATTTAATTTACTTGTTAAATTTGTTTCTTCTAGACTTAAGCAGTTCCACGTCAAACTGATGACGCTCCAAGGTTTCCAACCAATCCCTGAGAACGATGTTGAAGCTGACCAACATACAGCATCTGCGGTGGCCTCAGGAATTCCTCTTCAACCCCTAGATAGAATAGGGCGAGAGTTCCGTGGTTCTCAATAGGCAGGGTCTACTGTCCAATCTAAGCCTGAAGCAGCTATGGAAGACGGATCTTCATCCTTCAACAACCCCAAAAAGATTTTTGAGAACCATGTCTCTCAGGGGGAAGTTGAGGCAGGAGGTAGTCAGGAAGGAAGCTCCCGAGGCCCCCGCAGGGCTGAGGTAGAAAACACCTATACATGACAAAGACCCCCTAAGACGGGTTGTTCCTGTTTTCTGGGACAACTCTGAATCATAGAATGCGCCTGCGCACTACCCCTGATTCATTATAATATCATTATAATGAAATAACATTGTGGGACTCCCTTCTCCAGTAGCCAATCAAGAAAGTCATGGGAAACCACGCATGCGCAGTAGCTTTGAAATCCAACTCCTTGTACCTGCGCAGGAAAAAGCCCACCAAAGACTAGCAGGGGGGCTTCTGCCTCTATAAGAATAGAATCCCCCAGCCCACGTGCCCTTTTTTTTCCTCTGCTCAGAGCTGGCTCACTCCCGTGTCCTGTGGTGTGTACTATCACTTAATAAACCTCCCCTCTTTCTTTATGCTATAAACTTTGTGTGTTCGGTTCAATTCTTTGTCCTCGATCACTAAGAACCTGGTTACCTGTGCACACCTGTGCACACCTGTGACA
>NW_025333579.1:0-20439 GCF_019186645.2 Phyllostomus hastatus
GCAGGGCTTGATTAACTGTCACTGTGTCCCCTTGATAAGTAGCATTGGTATCAGAGTCAAAAGGAAAGTGATCAGTGGCCCTCAGTGAATGGTGCATGCCCTGGACTGCATCTCTGTTAGATCTATTTGGGGGAGAGCAGGATTGTTATCTGTCAGCCAATGATGACTATAGGCCCTAGAGGTCAGGACTAGGTCATTCATTCTGTCAGTTATGATTTGGGTGACTTCACAGATATCGTGATTCCCAAAAGGGCATCATGAAGGCCTCAGTATGTGTGGCACTTATCACTGACAACTGCACACATTCTTCCATGGGTGCCACCGTGATGTCTCATGCCACTCTATGTTGGACAATAGCCTCTGCATTCCCCACATTTCTGGAGGCTGTCAGTGTCTTGGGCGACATCATGGGTGGGTCGTGCAACTTCATGAAGGAGAGCATGTAAATCTCCGGCATTGAGTTGAACTTCTTCTGTAGCTTAACAGAGTCTGGCATCTGAGTTGGTTCCAAGTCACTGAGCTCCTTCACACAGTTCCTTCTCACCCCCAGTGAGAATGGATGTTTTGCAGAGGGAGTGAGAGGGAGTCCTCCCAGTGGTCTCTAGTCAGTGTCTCTAGGTAGAGTCTGATTCATCCCACCCCTGTCAAGGGGGCCTGGATTTTTGCCAGTAAAGCAGTAAAGCCTGAGGGAGGACAGAGTCAGGGCTAGCCTTTAAAACAACGTCTTCTATCTGTAAGGCTTTTATATATGCAGGGTTGGGGTGAATTTTTGTCAGTATTAACTACATCCTCATTTCTGATGGGCAGTTGGCTTTGTGAAACCAGGTTCTCCCACCTGGCAAGTCCTCCTAAAAAGGGGGCTAAAAGATACAGAAAAGGAGTCTCAGGAGCACAAGCTCCCCTCCCAGCACCTCCCCCCATCACACCAAATTACCCTGAAACAGGGAATACACTTCTCTCTGTTCTTTGGAGGATTTGGGAAATCTTTGACTCTGAAGTTTTGGACTTGGGTCAGGGTCTTCTTGGGAGGGAGCAGGGGAAGGTCTGGGTCTAAAGGTGAGAGGGAGCTGAGGCAGACAGGAGTGCACAGATCAGGAAAGAGGGAAGCCAGAAAGAAGTGGAGTTATAAGGATCGGCTAGAGAGACAGAGGCAGTTTTTGTGGAGGGAAAAGGCTAAAGTTGTTTCAGAGAGACCTCCAGAGATGAGAGTCTGCCTGAGTCCTGCGTTTTGTGATTGGTTGCTTCTTGCCCTTCAAAGAAAGCTACCCATTATAAGTTAGCTATTTTTTTTTCTGTTTTAAGGGGTCAAGTCAGTGCACAAGTTTTGCCAGGTCTCGATAGCCCTAAAGGGACTCTCAAGATATCAAGATTGTCTTGCCTGAAGTCACTCCAGTTAGAGAGGAATTGAAACACTCAGGACCATTGTGGTGGAACGTGTGCACAGTGGGGGTCCATTGGGGGGCTGACTACATTGGGAGTTTCCTGTAGGAAAAGAGGTTCGAGCTATAAGAGGGGAGAAGGGCAATGTTCTATCTTAGACCCATCATCGAATTCTGTGCTGGGCCAGAAGAACCCTTAAAGATGGAAGAACAGAGACACTGTGACTTCAGTCAGACATTAGGTTAACCCTATTCTTTTTTAAAAAGGATTGTTTGTTTGTTTGTTTGTTTGTTTGTTTTTAGAGAGGGGAAGGGAGGGAGAAAGGGAGAGAAACATCAATGTGTGGTTGCCTCTCACGCATACCCCCGACTGGGCACCTGGCTCATAACCCAGGCATGTGCCCTGACTGGGAGTTGAACTGGTGATCCTCTGGTTTGCAGGCTGTGCTCAATCCACTGAGCCACACCAGCCAGGGCAGCTATTCTAAGAATCAAACCTATAAGTTTCAGGCTACAGTGAAACACCAGAATGCAGGAGCAGGAGTCAGCTCTCAACATGATGGTGGTCCCCAAGAGACAAAGAAGGAAGAGATTCTCTGTGGCTCAACCCTTGTCTGAAACCTCAGCAGAGTCCGGTGACACTTCAGACCCATCCCAGCCAAGGTACCATACTGTCAAGGATAAAAAAAATGTTACAGTGTCTCAAATAGGGGTTATAGATTTTATCCCACTGACGTACATCAAGGAGCAACGTGAGACCAGATGACTCTGAGGCCGAAGTAGGATTGGAGTTTCTGGAGAGGGCCAAGGAGAAGGAAAATATATGAATTACCTTATGTCAACCATAAAAACTTGAGAATTCAATATTGGATAGGCAACTATCACAAGGAGGTAAAAATGAACGTGATGTGCAAAATGTGTTCAAAGTGGTTCGATCAGAGATGATTCCTCTCTTTTTCTTTGGACTTTTCCCTGTCTTCCCAAGTGACTACAGTCCAGAGCATTTCCTCATATAAATCTTCTTGATTGAAATTCCTCCAAATCACTAGTGACTTTTTCCCCCCTAAAAGCCAAAGTGGGGAGTTGAAAAGCTATCTGCTGTAAGTAAATGTAAAGAGTGCCTTTTATTGCACTCAGTCTTGTGGCTGAAAATCCTGTACCAACTACAAACACTGCAGGGAATATTGGAGATGGCACCAAAAGTTGGAACATGACATCTGCAAGTGCCCAGCTGATGACCTGCTGGGTGATGTATACTGGCCACCACTCTAGGAAGCAGAAGCTGTTACTGCCCTCATTTTTTCTTTTTCTTTTTTTTAATTGATTATGCTATTACAGTTTTCCCATTTTCCCCCTTCACTCCCCTCCGCCCTGCACACCCTCTCCCACCCACATTCCCCCACTTTAGTTCATGTCCATGTGTCATAATTTCTTTAGCTTCTACATTTCCCATACTATTCTTGCCTTCCCCCTATTTTCTACCTACCGTCTATGCTACTTATTCTCTGTATCTTTTCCCCCTCTCTCCTCCTCCCACTCCCCTGTTGCTAACCCTCCATGTGATCTCCATTTCTGTGGTTCTGTTGCTGCCCTTATTTTACACCTGTGGAAACTGTGGCACACAGCATGGGTCCCTTGTCTATGGTCTCCGGGCTCCTCAGAAAGGGCCTCAACATCTGGTCAGACACTGCACATTGCACACTGGCTTGCAGGATGCTTTCCTGCCCCCCAGCATGAGAATGAAATAAAAAGCCTAACTGGGGAAGAGAGTGAAGGAGACAGCAAAACTTTTCAAAGCCGTGTGATGGCATAGCGGTCGCTCACAATAAAGTACTAAAAAGGGGGAAAGCCATGTAGGAAATGGTTCATGACAGTACGATCCCAGTATTATGAAACAATGACTTATTTACAAAGAAAAGAATCTGGAAGAAATCAGACACTTGCTCATTTACTCAAATATATATATTGGAGAATACACTGCTTTGGGCGGTGTTTCCTTGACATCTGGAAAATACAATGGTCAGCAAAATAAAAAAAAAAAAATGAAGCAAAAAATATATACAGCCCCTGTCTGTGGGAAGATTTAGAGCTCAGCAGTTATTTCCGCTTTCTGTATCAGTGCTTAAATATAATTTTTAACTCTTTTACACTATGTATAATTTTAGGGAGAGAAGTGAATAAAAAATTCAAGTCTTCTCAAATGGTTCTTAAGTAAGTAATTTGAAAAATCTCGTTTAATAAAAGATGTTGAAGTGAGAATGGCACATGAGTGTCATTGTGTTTACACAGCTCCTTAAAGTATGAAAACATCTAAGAATATTCATCACGAAATATTATTCATGGTCATTGGTGGGTGATGGGACTGTGGTTTAGATTATTATGTTTAATCAGCTCTAAATTTTTCTGAAGTGAGAAGTTTGAGTGCCTAACATATCTGAAGAATACCTTCATGAAGGATCAAAACAACTTGGAGAGCCCTAGCTAGTGTGGTTCAGTGGATTGAGTGCCAACCTTCAAACCAAAGGGTCACCTGCTCAATTCCCAGTCTAGGGCACTTACCTTGGTTGCAGGCCAGGTCCTCACTAGGAGACACAGAGGCAACCACACATTGATGTTTCTCTCCCTCTCTTCCTCCCTCCCTTCCCCTCTCTAAAAATAAGTAAATAAAAGCTCAAAAACAAACAACTTGGAGAAAAGCCAATGAAGCCCATTCAGAGGGGAGAAATACAAATTACCGGACCCGGCCCTATATTTTTAGTAGCCATTGCCACCAAAGGGAGCAACTAAGCCCTAGGATGGGACTGGCCATTTTGTCCACAGGACTTGTCTGGTGAGTTCCGATTAAATTTTTTTTAGGGAGGTTGGGCGGAGGAGAGGTTAGCAGATCACTGCATGGTACAACATTGCCCCCTGCTGACCAAAGAAACCGAATGCCCCGCGGATTGCAGAACAAAAGCATCTTTTTTACCACTTTCCCTGCAGAGCCCTGGCTGACACTAGTGGAACTGGAAGTTACAAACCGGCTCAACTCAGATGGGGCCGATTTCATAGTCCCGCCCTCGGAATTAGACACTAACAGGAAGTCCCGGCCCCCAAAAAGGGAAGCTCCAGAAGACAGGACTGCGCGCTGATTGGCCACTTCTTGGTAAGTGCACAGGTCTCAGTGAGTTCACTGCCGGTCTCCCAGGTAGCATATACTACAGGTTTTCTTGCAGACCACCTCAGAACCTAAAGCCGAAGGGCTGGGCCAATGATGTGCTCCTGTGACCCAACTGCCCCAGCCGCCCCACCACCACACCTGTGGGACTTTTACCAATACTCTCGCCATCCTCTTTCCCCCACTCCTACCCGCCCCCCACCCCCCATCTCTGCAAGAGCTCATACAATGTCACACACCCCATCCTCCTCTCAGCCCTCATTCCTCCGAACCCTACAGGTAACCTCAAGGTCCAGGAGCCTGGCCCTGTCAACCCAGAGACTCTGGATCTTCAAGGAGGTTCTTCTCCCCACAGTATGTCCCCCCCTACCCATAGCTATGCCCTGGGCATCAGGAAACCCAGCGCCCCTCCATGATGATCCTTTCTAGCATTTCTTCTCTGATCACCTGTGAATGAACACCCTGCCCTGGTCTACCAGATCACTTCCTCTGATGCCTCTGCTTAGAGAGCCAGAACCTTTAGGGACCTCCAGTGAGGATCCCACAGTCTTCTTCAGCATCCACCAGGCCCCTCCTTATCCAGCCTACCCAGGAATATAAACACCACTTCTAACATCTCTCTGGCTACTTCCTCCCCTCTCATCCTGACCCCCCCCACCTCCCCCACCTCTATATATACTCTCCTGCTGTGGTCCAGTAAGGGACACAAGCCTGCCTGTATGTGAAAACACAGAAGCACTGAGGTAGGGCTACCCTCTGCTTCACAAGTCCAACGGACCTGTTTTTACCCTGACATTCTCTACTGACCCTGGGCATACCTGCTCCTGACTGCAGCCAGCCCTCACCTGTGCTCAGGATCCCATGGCCACCACCCACTCAGGCACTTTGCTCCTGTGCTCATCATTCCTCCTCTCTCCTGACCCCTCACTGAAGAGGGATGCAGAGGTAACCAGAAGGGTTACATTGTCACATAACTCTTTGTTCTTTGAAATGGATAAAGACATACAGGGATAGAAAATGGACTTGGTAGATGTGCCAGAGGTACCAGAGCTGTTATCTATGAAGAGCATAAAACATTCATGGTAGGATCAGAAAATCTGGATATTAATGTTGGTAGCCTTGAGTAGACCAGTTGCAGGTGTGACAGGGGCAAAAGCCTTATTGGCCCTGGCTGGTGTGGCTCAGTGGATTGCTGGCCTGTGAACTAAGGGGGTCACGGGTTCGATGCCTATTCAGGACTTATGCCTGGGTTGCTGGCCACATCCCCAGCTGGGGGGTGCACGAGAGGCAACCGCACATTGATGTTTCTCTCCCTCTCTTTCTCCCGTCCCCCCTCTCTAAATATAAATAAATAAAATCTTTTTTTTAAAAAAAAGCCTTGTTGAAGGGGACTGAGGAGCAAGACTCTATGTGCAAGGGGTTGGGTGTCCCCCATTTGGTGTGGGACAGTCCCGTGTTGCAAAGAGCAGGAGATATTTCAGGAGAGGACTGCTAAGTGCAGGAGCACAGTCCCTGAGCAGGTGGAAGGAGAGGGATGCTGAGCACAGGTGAGGGCTGGCTGCAGACACCAGGGGGCACGCCCAGGGCCAGCAGGGAATGTCAGAGGAGAAACAGGTCCATTGGGTTTGGGAAGCCCGGGGGAGCCCCTACCTCAGTGCTTCTGTGTTCCGCATATGTTCCTAGGAAAGCTCATTGGATTGCCAGAGGGTAGCTCATGAGGAAGGCAATGGTGTTGGTAGGAGGAAGGTGAAAGTGAGAATCAATGCTCTTCTAGTTAGGGATTTAAGGAAATTAAAGAAAGCTTAAATTGTCACCCATGTTCCAGTGATCTGATATAGGCAGAGATAGGCCTCTTACTGGTGAACAGCACGAGAGTATGGAAAGGGTAGAAAGGAATAAGAGCAGTATGTTAGAGGGGCAGTTCATAGCCCTGGTGGATTGAGGAAGGCTATGGGGTCCACACCAGAGGCCCCATGAGCTTCAAGGTTGTCTAAGGGGAGGCATTAGAGGGAGGGTGCTGAAGAGTGGGCTGTGGTTTTGAGGTGATAGAGGAAAATACTACGAACTTAGATCAGAGAGAACATAGATCAGGGTGGAGCCCATGTGCCCCTGGTGCCCAGGCAAGAACTTGGGCATGGTGGTGCAGGGTCCAGAGGAAGAGAGGCATATCCTTGAGGAGGTGGAGGCTCCCTGTTGACCAGCTGAGGCTTGTGGGCCCAGAGGTCGCCTGAATGGTTCCAAAGAGTGAGGATCACCTGAGAATGCCTCACTGGAAGAGCTTATTCAGGTTTGGGGGTGGGGTGCGGTGGGGATGGAGTTGGGAGGAGGATGAAGAGGAGATAAATACAGTGCCTTGGGCGGGTCAACTGGGGAAATCCAACAACAATGTATATCACTGGCCCCCCTCCGACATAATAGTTTGCAGCCCAATCTGGGACTAACACTGCAGTGATACTGGGAGGGAGATTGGCAGAGAAGGCACAGGACTCCAATGCACATGTCTAGAACCCAACAATACTAGGGAGGGCAGCACGGGAGAAGTGGCCTTGCTGGGGCCTCTTGGGCAGGTTATTTTTCTATTCACCAACTATATAATACTTATACTCTTTAAAACTGTATATACTATTAAAAAGAAATGAATGAAAATCATTCAAGTCCTTCCAAATGATTTTTACAACAGCTACTTCACACTAAAAACCTGAGGTTCTAATAAAAGAAGTTGAAGTCACACTGCAAGATGAATCTCTTTGTGTGTGCAGTGCACCTTTACGGGCCTGGAAGACCAACCAGGAAATGTATCACACACTAATAATGGTCATGGGAGGGTGACCAAAGGGTGGTTTACATCACCTTTTTTAAAATCAGTCCTCCAAACTGTCTACACTGAGGTTTGAGTGACTGGGTAACTGAAAAGTATGCTGATAAAAGACAATGGGAAGACAGTTCACAGAATCAGAAATAGAAGATACCAATGATCCAAGGCACCCAGTTTTCAGTCGGGACTTCAAAGAATGGAGCAGTTCAGCCACTGGAAGGAAGGGGCCCGCCAGCTCAGCGGCCGAGACCATTGACCAAATATCCGGGAAATGGTCTGGGAAATGGCTCCAAGCACTTTTTCCAACCACAGGGGGCGGGGGCGGGGTGGGGGGGGGGAGAGAAGCGCTCTTGGCTCCACAGTGCCACCTGCCGACCACAGAAACTCGGCGCCGTCATTCTTGGCAGGCAGTGCCCGTTTTTCCCGTTTTTAAAGGTAAAACAAGCACAAAAACACAAGAGAAGAGTTCCCCTGACCCCACACCCGATGACAGCCAGCGTTGGTCAGAAGAGGCAGAGAGGAGCCCAAGGAACCCCGGACCCACAACCCTAGCACCACCTCTTCCTTAGTCCCGCCCTCGGAGCCATAGCAACCTTAGCAGAAGTCCCGGGTCTCAGAGCCCGCCCCAGAAGACTGCAGCTGCCCCGCCAGTGGTTAGCTCTAGGACTAAGGAAGGAAGAAAAGTGAGGGCACAGCCAGTGTCCGAGCCTGTTTGACTCAGCAGTCCCCTCAGGGACCCTTTTCCAAACTGTCAGCTGCCGGGCACCACCAGGGCTACAGGGTTTCTGTCCCTCAGGTGATAGTTTGTAGCCACAACTGGGACTAAACCTGCGGAGACACTCCCACGGAGATGGTAGGGAGACTGCGACCCAGAGTCCCAAGGCTCCAGTGCGCATGCCCAAAACCCGCCAATCCCAGGGAGGACAGCACCAGCTTCGGGGAAGCAACCTTCCTCCTAGCCTGGACTTCCGGCTCCTGTTGTAGGTTCCCTAGGGTAGCTCTTGGGAAGAGGCGAAGATGCCTTACTGGAGCCTTTTGGACAGGTTCTGTCCCATTTGCCGATAGGAATCATCACCCCACTTGACTCCAGCAGCCACTGGGGTCTCAGACTCTGCATGCAGCCTCAGAGGAAAAGACACAACTTCCATTCAGTGTGTAGTCTTCTGTTTCTCTGGGCAGTAGAGGGCAGTGGTGCATTGTGCAAGCACCAGACAAGCTCTACCCCCGCCCTTCGCCCTTCGTGCTGGGGGAGGGGGGGGGGACCGATTCTTTTCCCCACTAGTGCTTATGCTGTGGCCTGTGCAGCCCCAGCAGCTACTTTGGCTCTTGTTTTTTCAGCAGGTTCCCGGTGAAAACTTGGATTGCACACACAGAATCGCTTTGCTTTTTGAAATAGCTTTTTCTTCTAGGTTGCCACCTAGGTTGCTTAGCAACATGTATTTCGGCTTCTCTAAATTGGGTCCACAGTGCCTTTCCCCCACTCATTTGGTGTTTGTTGGTCCATTATGTCTATGTACTTCAGTTATGGCAGTCATTCAGGCCTCATTATAGAACATGGAGGGGCAGATAAAGTAATTCAAACCACAGTTCCATCACCCCATATTATTTTTTGATTAGTGTTTTAGACATTTTTCATCAAAAAGTTCCATTTTAAATATACTAAGGATCATTTCTTCATCATTACTTCAAGATCCTCTTTTACAAATCAGTTAAACATTTAAGATTTTATTAATTAATGAATGTATTTATTGTAGAGGGGAAAAGAACAGAAAGAGACAGAGACAAACATAGATTAGTTGCTTCTCACACAGGCCCCAACTGAGGACCAGCCCACAACCCAGGCATGTGCCCTGACTGGCATCAAACCTGTGATTTGTGCTTTGCAGAGCATGGCAGCCAACTAATTGAGCCACACCAGTCAGGGCTAAATTACACATATTTAAATTTGTTTTAATACTTTTACTTTTCTAAAAGATTTATTTTCAGAGAGAGGAAAAGGGAGAAAGACAGGGAAAGAAACATCAATATGTGGTTGGACTCGCGTGCCATCCACCTCCAACCTGGCCTGCAACCCAGGCATGAGCCCTGACTGGGAATCAATCCAGTGACTCTTTGGTTCACAGGCTGATGCTCAGTCCACTGAGCCACACCAGCCAGGGGTTTTGTTTGCTTGTTTGTTTGTTTGTTTAATTAAGAACATATTTATCCAGGTTTTAATACTTTTAGTTCTCTAACTGAAAAAATTATGCAGATATATTGAAATGTTTGAAAGATTCTGTGAATCTTATGTTGAAGATGCACTGACATATGATCCAAAGATAGCAGCATAGTTGTCCTTTATGACAGCAGTAGCTATAGTGAGTGCATGTCTGTTGGACTCTTTCCCTCGGCACCTGCAGGAGTACCTAGCACATAGTGGGTGCTTAGTAAATATTGTGAAATGCTTGCAAATTTTTATCATAGACTAATTTTTAATTTTTAATTAGTCCATGTAGAAGATATCCAGGCATGAGATGTGAAAAGTAGAGACATTTATTGAAGAAGATACAAGATACAAGAAATATTGTACCTAAGACACTGATGCCTCAGTCCTCTTCAAAGTAGGCACCTTGAAACCTTATGCAGTTCTCCCAGTCACCATCAACTCCTCCATCCTATTTTCCTGAATCTCATCGAAGGTCTGAAATCTATTTCCTTTCAAAGGTGATTTTAGTTTTAGGAAAAGCCAGAGGTAGCAGGGCACCAAATCTGAGCTGTAGGGGTGCTGAGCCATCTGTGTGATTCAGTGTTTCAAAAACAACAACAACAACAACAACAACAACAACAACAACCAAAAAACCCACAGGATACCTGATGCATGATGAGGCACATTATCTTGATGAAGCTGGCAATCACCAGTTGCCCGTAACTG
Source organism: Phyllostomus hastatus (assembly GCF_019186645.2). Lineage (NCBI taxonomy): Eukaryota > Metazoa > Chordata > Mammalia > Chiroptera > Phyllostomidae > Phyllostomus > Phyllostomus hastatus. Next base: position 10,263 of record NW_025333579.1, read on the forward strand.
TGGCTTTCTGAATCATCCAAATAGTTTCCGCACAGGAATGTTGAGGCTTAACCCAAAATTTGATGTAGATTACTTGCTCTGTTGGATCAGTCATTTGGATGTGACGGCCACACACTACACATGCCTACTCAAGAGGAGTCCACTGCCCCACTAACTAGTACAGGGTGAAGTCTTCATTGTGCGTATGCTGCTCTTATATGCATGACCCTCATTGCATGACCCAAATTAATCATGCAAGGAAGCAGGGCATGGTTCCTGCTTTTAACCACTGCACTAAATCGTCATAGGATGCATTGCAGAATCAAGGTTCTATTAAGTGAATATGCTGCAGGGCAGGGTCTTACTGGAAAGACTCCCTAAGTGGATTTAATGTTCAGTTTTGGGCGATGGTAGGACAGGACAGGGAGGAGCTAGGAAAATGCCTCCACAAGTGGAGCAGGGAAACAGAGACAGGTAGCTGACAAACTGACCAAATAGTTTATAGCCAGGTGCAGAAGGTCACCAGGGCCAAGGACCCAGTGGGTCCAAAGCTGGGAAATCAAGGACCTTGCTCCCACAGTAACCTCTCCTTCCTGGAGATAACAGTTAGGCCTGGGTTCTATTTCAGCTCCAGGCCCAGCAAAGCAACCAAATCAGCTGGCAATGCCAGAACCCACTGCAATAACTAAACACCTCCCACCCAGTCCTGTCACTGACCAATCAGTGGAGGGGGTCTCCACTGACCTCCACCCTATAAGGGCACAGCTGGAAACCTGGTGCAGACTCTACTGAGTCCTCCCCTAAGATTCCTGCCTGGAGAAAGAGTAACAGCCTGAAGACATAGGATCCAATGGGTGGGCTCTCCCTGTGGGGAGCAGCCTGAGCCACTCCCCTTCCTTTCTACACCCCCAAACCTCCACCCCTCATCTTTCTGCACAGGTCTGGGTCCCCTAAACTCCAAGGCAATGGGCAGCAGGCAGCTTGTCCCAGGCTAATCCCCTGAACCTGTTCTCAAATCCCCCTTCTGCCTGACTTGCCACTGAGCAAAGGCAGCCCAGCCTAGGCTCTCCTGATGCTACTACTAAGCTAAGCCCTTCCTTGTTTCCCTATCTGCGGCTGTATTAAAATGTATCCACATAGTCATCTGGGTTTGCATTGTGGATCTTTCTTGCATGGAGTCAAGAACTCACACACTAGAACCCCCTGTTAGGCAGTCCCACTGAGGGCCCGGTCCCTGTCCCACAAAAATGGGTTTGTACTTTGAAACACTCTATATTATCTGCCCCTCCATGTTCTATAATGAGGCCTGAATGACTGCCATAACTGAAGTACATAGACATAATGGACCAACAAACACCAAATGAGTGGGGGAAAGGCACTGTGGACCCAATTTAGAGAAGCCGAAATACATGTTGCTAAGCAACCTAGGTGGCAACCTAGAAGAAAAAGCTATTTCAAAAAGCAAAGCGATTCTGTGTGTGCAATCCAAGTTTTCACCGGGAACCTGCTGAAAAAACAAGAGCCAAAGTAGCTGCTGGGGCTGCACAGGCCACAGCATAAGCACTAGTGGGGAAAAGAATCGGTCCCCCCCCCCTCCCCCAGCACGAAGGGCGAAGGGCGGGGTAGAGCTTGTCTGGTGCTTGCACAATGCACCACTGCCCTCTACTGCCCAGAGAAACAGAAGACTACACACTGAATGGAAGTTGTGTCTTTTCCTCTGAGGCTGCATGCAGAGTCTGAGACCCCAGTGGCTGCTGGAGTCAAGTGGGGTGATGATTCCTATCGGCAAATGGGACAGAACCTGTCCAAAAGGCTCCAGTAAGGCATCTTCGCCTCTTCCCAAGAGCTACCTAGGGAACCTACAACAGGAGCCGGAAGTCCAGGCTAGGAGGAAGGTTGCTTCCCCGAAGCTGGTGCTGTCCTCCCTGGGATTGGCGGGTTTTGGGCATGCGCACTGGAGCCTTGGGACTCTGGGTCGCAGTCTCCCTACCATCTCCGTGGGAGTGTCTCCGCAGGTTTAGTCCCAGTTGTGGCTACAAACTATCACCTGAGGGACAGAAACCCTGTAGCCCTGGTGGTGCCCGGCAGCTGACAGTTTGGAAAAGGGTCCCTGAGGGGACTGCTGAGTCAAACAGGCTCGGACACTGGCTGTGCCCTCACTTTTCTTCCTTCCTTAGTCCTAGAGCTAACCACTGGCGGGGCAGCTGCAGTCTTCTGGGGCGGGCTCTGAGACCCGGGACTTCTGCTAAGGTTGCTATGGCTCCGAGGGCGGGACTAAGGAAGAGGTGGTGCTAGGGTTGTGGGTCCGGGGTTCCTTGGGCTCCTCTCTGCCTCTTCTGACCAACGCTGGCTGTCATCGGGTGTGGGGTCAGGGGAACTCTTCTCTTGTGTTTTTGTGCTTGTTTTACCTTTAAAAACGGGAAAAACGGGCACTGCCTGCCAAGAATGACGGCGCCGAGTTTCTGTGGTCGGCAGGTGGCACTGTGGAGCCAAGAGCGCTTCTCTGCCCCCCCCCCCCCCCCCCCCCCCCCCCTGTGGTTGGAAAAAGTGCTTGGAGCCATTTCCCAGACCATTTCCCGGATATTTGGTCAATGGTCTCGGCCGCTGAGCTGGCGGGCCCCTTCCTTCCAGTGGCTGAACTGCTCCATTCTTTGAAGTCCCGACTGAAAACTGGGTGCCTTGGATCATTGGTATCTTCTATTTCTGATTCTGTGAACTGTCTTCCCATTGTCTTTTATCAGCATACTTTTTCAGTTACCCAGTCACTCAAACCTCAGTGTAGACAGTTTGGAGGACTGATTTTTAAAAAAAGGTGATGTAAACCACCCTTTGGTCACCCTCCCATGACCATTATTAGTGTGTGATACATTTCCTGGTTGGTCTTCCAGGCCCGTAAAGGTGCACTGCACACACAAAGAGATTCATCTTGCAGTGTGACTTCAACTTCTTTTATTAGAACCTCAGGTTTTTTAGTGTGAAGTAGCTGTTGTAAAAATCATTTGGAAGGACTTGAATGATTTTCATTCATTTCTTTTTAATAGTATATACAGTTTTAAAGAGTATAAGTATTATATAGTTGGTGAATAGAAAAATAACCTGCCCAAGAGGCCCCAGCAAGGCCACTTCTCCCGTGCTGCCCTCCCTAGTATTGTTGGGTTCTAGACATGTGCATTGGAGTCCTGTGCCTTCTCTGCCAATCTCCCTCCCAGTATCACTGCAGTGTTAGTCCCAGATTGGGCTGCAAACTATTATGTCGGAGGGGGCCAGTGATATACATTGTTGTTGGATTTCCCCAGTTGACCCGCCCAAGGCACTGTATTTATCTCCTCTTCATCCTCCTCCCAACTCCATCCCCACCGCACCCCACCCCCAAACCTGAATAAGCTCTTCCAGTGAGGCATTCTCAGGTGATCCTCACTCTTTGGAACCATTCAGGCGACCTCTGGGCCCACAAGCCTCAGCTGGTCAACAGGGAGCCTCCACCTCCTCAAGGATATGCCTCTCTTCCTCTGGACCCTGCACCACCATGCCCAAGTTCTTGCCTGGGCACCAGGGGCACATGGGCTCCACCCTGATCTATGTTCTCTCTGATCTAAGTTCGTAGTATTTTCCTCTATCACCTCAAAACCACAGCCCACTCTTCAGCACCCTCCCTCTAATGCCTCCCCTTAGACAACCTTGAAGCTCATGGGGCCTCTGGTGTGGACCCCATAGCCTTCCTCAATCCACCAGGGCTATGAACTGCCCCTCTAACATACTGCTCTTATTCCTTTCTACCCTTTCCATACTCTCGTGCTGTTCACCAGTAAGAGGCCTATCTCTGCCTATATCAGATCACTGGAACATGGGTGACAATTTAAGCTTTCTTTAATTTCCTTAAATCCCTAACTAGAAGAGCATTGATTCTCACTTTCACCTTCCTCCTACCAACACCATTGCCTTCCTCATGAGCTACCCTCTGGCAATCCAATGAGCTTTCCTAGGAACATATGCGGAACACAGAAGCACTGAGGTAGGGGCTCCCCCGGGCTTCCCAAACCCAATGGACCTGTTTCTCCTCTGACATTCCCTGCTGGCCCTGGGCGTGCCCCCTGGTGTCTGCAGCCAGCCCTCACCTGTGCTCAGCATCCCTCTCCTTCCACCTGCTCAGGGACTGTGCTCCTGCACTTAGCAGTCCTCTCCTGAAATATCTCCTGCTCTTTGCAACACGGGACTGTCCCACACCAAATGGGGGACACCCAACCCCCTTGCACATAGAGTCTTGCTCCTCAGTCCCCTTCAACAAGGCTTTTTTTAAAAAAGATTTTATTTATTTATATTTAGAGAGGGGGACGGGAGAAAGAGAGGGAGAGAAACATCAATGTGCGGTTGCCTCTCGTGCACCCCCAGCTGGGGATGTGGCCAGCAACCCAGGCATAAGTCCTGAATAGGCATCGAACCCGTGACCCCTTAGTTCACAGGCCAGCAATCCACTGAGCCACACCAGCCAGGGCCAATAAGGCTTTTGCCCCTGTCACACCTGCAACTGGTCTACTCAAGGCTACCAACATTAATATCCAGATTTTCTGATCCTACCATGAATGTTTTATGCTCTTCATAGATAACAGCTCTGGTACCTCTGGCACATCTACCAAGTCCATTTTCTATCCCTGTATGTCTTTATCCATTTCAAAGAACAAAGAGTTATGTGACAATGTAACCCTTCTGGTTACCTCTGCATCCCTCTTCAGTGAGGGGTCAGGAGAGAGGAGGAATGATGAGCACAGGAGCAAAGTGCCTGAGTGGGTGGTGGCCATGGGATCCTGAGCACAGGTGAGGGCTGGCTGCAGTCAGGAGCAGGTATGCCCAGGGTCAGTAGAGAATGTCAGGGTAAAAACAGGTCCGTTGGACTTGTGAAGCAGAGGGTAGCCCTACCTCAGTGCTTCTGTGTTTTCACATACAGGCAGGCTTGTGTCCCTTACTGGACCACAGCAGGAGAGTATATATAGAGGTGGGGGAGGTGGGGGGGGTCAGGATGAGAGGGGAGGAAGTAGCCAGAGAGATGTTAGAAGTGGTGTTTATATTCCTGGGTAGGCTGGATAAGGAGGGGCCTGGTGGATGCTGAAGAAGACTGTGGGATCCTCACTGGAGGTCCCTAAAGGTTCTGGCTCTCTAAGCAGAGGCATCAGAGGAAGTGATCTGGTAGACCAGGGCAGGGTGTTCATTCACAGGTGATCAGAGAAGAAATGCTAGAAAGGATCATCATGGAGGGGCGCTGGGTTTCCTGATGCCCAGGGCATAGCTATGGGTAGGGGGACATACTGTGGGGAGAAGAACCTCCTTGAAGATCCAGAGTCTCTGGGTTGACAGGGCCAGGCTCCTGGACCTTGAGGTTACCTGTAGGGTTCGGAGGAATGAGGGCTGAGAGGAGGATGGGGTGTGTGACATTGTATGAGCTCTTGCAGAGATGGGGGGTGGGGGGCGGGTAGGAGTGGGGGAAAGAGGATGGCGAGAGTATTGGTAAAAGTCCCACAGGTGTGGTGGTGGGGCGGCTGGGGGCAGTTGGGTCACAGGAGCACATCATTGGCCCAGCCCTTCGGCTTTAGGTTCTGAGGTGGTCTGCAAGAAAACCTGTAGTATATGCTACCTGGGAGACCGGCAGTGAACTCACTGAGACCTGTGCACTTACCAAGAAGTGGCCAATCAGCGCGCAGTCCTGTCTTCTGGAGCTTCCCCTTTTTGGGGGGCCGGGACTTCCTGTTAGTGTCTAATTCCGAGGGCGGGACTATGAAATCGGCCCCCATCTGAGTTGAGCCGGTTTGTAACTTCCAGTTCCACTAGTGTCAGCCAGGGCTCTGCAGGGAAAGTGGTAAAAAAGATGCTTTTGTTCTGCAATCCGCGGGGCATTCGGTTTCTTTGGTCAGCAGGGGGCAATGTTGTACCATGCAGTGATCTGCTAACCTCTCCTCCGCCCAACCTCCCTAAAAAAAATTTAATCGGAACTCACCAGACAAGTCCTGTGGACAAAATGGCCAGTCCCATCCTAGGGCTTAGTTGCTCCCTTTGGTGGCAATGGCTACTAAAAATATAGGGCCGGGTCCGGTAATTTGTATTTCTCCCCTCTGAATGGGCTTCATTGGCTTTTCTCCAAGTTGTTTGTTTTTGAGCTTTTATTTACTTATTTTTTAGAGAGGGGAAGGGAGGGAGGAAGAGAGGGAGAGAAACATCAATGTGTGGTTGCCTCTGTGTCTCCTAGTGAGGACCTGGCCTGCAACCAAGGTAAGTGCCCTAGACTGGGAATTGAGCAGGTGACCCTTTGGTTTGAAGGTTGGCACTCAATCCACTGAACCACACTAGCTAGGGCTCTCCAAGTTGTTTTGATCCTTCATGAAGGTATTCTTCAGATATGTTAGGCACTCAAACTTCTCACTTCAGAAAAATTTAGAGCTGATTAAACATAATAATCTAAACCACAGTCCCATCACCCACCAATGACCATGAATAATATTTCGTGATGAATATTCTTAGATGTTTTCATACTTTAAGGAGCTGTGTAAACACAATGACACTCATGTGCCATTCTCACTTCAACATCTTTTATTAAACGAGATTTTTCAAATTACTTACTTAAGAACCATTTGAGAAGACTTGAATTTTTTATTCACTTCTCTCCCTAAAATTATACATAGTGTAAAAGAGTTAAAAAATTATATTTAAGCACTGATACAGAAAGCGGAAATAACTGCTGAGCTCTAAATCTTCCCACAGACAGGGGCTGTATATATTTTTTGCTTCATTTTTTTTTATTTTGCTGACCATTGTATTTTCCAGATGTCAAGGAAACACCGCCCAAAGCAGTGTATTCTCCAATATATATATTTGAGTAAATGAGCAAGTGTCTGATTTCTTCCAGATTCTTTTCTTTGTAAATAAGTCATTGTTTCATAATACTGGGATCGTACTGTCATGAACCATTTCCTACATGGCTTTCCCCCTTTTAGTACTTTATTGTGAGCGACCGCTATGCCATCACACGGCTTTGAAAAGTTTTGCTGTCTCCTTCACTCTCTTCCCCAGTTAGGCTTTTATTTCATTCTCATGCTGGGGGCAGGAAAGCATCCTGCAAGCCAGTGTGCAATGTGCAGTGTCTGACCAGATGTTGAGGCCCTTTCTGAGGAGCCCGGAGACCATAGACAAGGGACCCATGCTGTGTGCCACAGTTTCCACAGGTGTAAAATAAGGGCAGCAACAGAACCACAGAAATGGAGATCACATGGAGGGTTAGCAACAGGGGAGTGGGAGGAGGAGAGAGGGGGAAAAGATACAGAGAATAAGTAGCATAGACGGTAGGTAGAAAATAGGGGGAAGGCAAGAATAGTATGGGAAATGTAGAAGCTAAAGAAATTATGACACATGGACATGAACTAAAGTGGGGGAATGTGGGTGGGAGAGGGTGTGCAGGGCGGAGGGGAGTGAAGGGGGAAAATGGGAAAACTGTAATAGCATAATCAATTAAAAAAAAGAAAAAGAAAAAATGAGGGCAGTAACAGCTTCTGCTTCCTAGAGTGGTGGCCAGTATACATCACCCAGCAGGTCATCAGCTGGGCACTTGCAGATGTCATGTTCCAACTTTTGGTGCCATCTCCAATATTCCCTGCAGTGTTTGTAGTTGGTACAGGATTTTCAGCCACAAGACTGAGTGCAATAAAAGGCACTCTTTACATTTACTTACAGCAGATAGCTTTTCAACTCCCCACTTTGGCTTTTAGGGGGAAAAGTCACTAGTGATTTGGAGGAATTTCAATCAAGAAGATTTATATGAGGAAATGCTCTGGACTGTAGTCACTTGGGAAGACAGGGAAAAGTCCAAAGAAAAAGAGAGGAATCATCTCTGATCGAACCACTTTGAACACATTTTGCACATCACGTTCATTTTTACCTCCTTGTGATAGTTGCCTATCCAATATTGAATTCTCAAGTTTTTATGGTTGACATAAGGTAATTCATATATTTTCCTTCTCCTTGGCCCTCTCCAGAAACTCCAATCCTACTTCGGCCTCAGAGTCATCTGGTCTCACGTTGCTCCTTGATGTACGTCAGTGGGATAAAATCTATAACCCCTATTTGAGACACTGTAACATTTTTTTTATCCTTGACAGTATGGTACCTTGGCTGGGATGGGTCTGAAGTGTCACCGGACTCTGCTGAGGTTTCAGACAAGGGTTGAGCCACAGAGAATCTCTTCCTTCTTTGTCTCTTGGGGACCACCATCATGTTGAGAGCTGACTCCTGCTCCTGCATTCTGGTGTTTCACTGTAGCCTGAAACTTATAGGTTTGATTCTTAGAATAGCTGCCCTGGCTGGTGTGGCTCAGTGGATTGAGCACAGCCTGCAAACCAGAGGATCACCAGTTCAACTCCCAGTCAGGGCACATGCCTGGGTTATGAGCCAGGTGCCCAGTCGGGGGTATGCGTGAGAGGCAACCACACATTGATGTTTCTCTCCCTTTCTCCCTCCCTTCCCCTCTCTAAAAACAAACAAACAAACAAACAAACAAACAATCCTTTTTAAAAAAGAATAGGGTTAACCTAATGTCTGACTGAAGTCACAGTGTCTCTGTTCTTCCATCTTTAAGGGTTCTTCTGGCCCAGCACAGAATTCGATGATGGGTCTAAGATAGAACATTGCCCTTCTCCCCTCTTATAGCTCGAACCTCTTTTCCTACAGGAAACTCCCAATGTAGTCAGCCCCCCCCCCAATGGACCCCCCCACTGTGCACACGTTCCACCACAATGGTCCTGAGTGTTTCAATTCCTCTCTAACTGGAGTGACTTCAGGCAAGACAATCTTGATATCTTGAGAGTCCCTTTAGGGCTATCGAGACCTGGCAAAACTTGTGCACTGACTTGACCCCTTAAAACAGAAAAAAAAATAGCTAACTTATAATGGGTAGCTTTCTTTGAAGGGCAAGAAGCAACCAATCACAAAACGCAGGACTCAGGCAGACTCTCATCTCTGGAGGTCTCTCTGAAACAACTTTAGCCTTTTCCCTCCACAAAAACTGCCTCTGTCTCTCTAGCCGATCCTTATAACTCCACTTCTTTCTGGCTTCCCTCTTTCCTGATCTGTGCACTCCTGTCTGCCTCAGCTCCCTCTCACCTTTAGACCCAGACCTTCCCCTGCTCCCTCCCAAGAAGACCCTGACCCAAGTCCAAAACTTCAGAGTCAAAGATTTCCCAAATCCTCCAAAGAACAGAGAGAAGTGTATTCCCTGTTTCAGGGTAATTTGGTGTGATGGGGGGGAGGTGCTGGGAGGGGAGCTTGTGCTCCTGAGACTCCTTTTCTGTATCTTTTAGCCCCCTTTTTAGGAGGACTTGCCAGGTGGGAGAACCTGGTTTCACAAAGCCAACTGCCCATCAGAAATGAGGATGTAGTTAATACTGACAAAAATTCACCCCAACCCTGCATATATAAAAGCCTTACAGATAGAAGACGTTGTTTTAAAGGCTAGCCCTGACTCTGTCCTCCCTCAGGCTTTACTGCTTTACTGGCAAAAAATCCAGGCCCCTTGACAGGGGTGGGATGAATCAGACTCTACCTAGAGACACTGACTAGAGACCACTGGGAGGACTCCCTCTCACTCCCTCTGCAAAACATCCATTCTCACTGGGGGTGAGAAGGAACTGTGTGAAGGAGCTCAGTGACTTGGAACCAACTCAGATGCCAGACTCTGTTAAGCTACAGAAGAAGTTCAACTCAATGCCGGAGATTTACATGCTCTCCTTCATGAAGTTGCACGACCCACCCATGATGTCGCCCAAGACACTGACAGCCTCCAGAAATGTGGGGAATGCAGAGGCTATTGTCCAACATAGAGTGGCATGAGACATCACGGTGGCACCCATGGAAGAATGTGTGCAGTTGTCAGTGATAAGTGCCACACATACTGAGGCCTTCATGATGCCCTTTTGGGAATCACGATATCTGTGAAGTCACCCAAATCATAACTGACAGAATGAATGACCTAGTCCTGACCTCTAGGGCCTATAGTCATCATTGGCTGACAGATAACAATCCTGCTCTCCCCCAAATAGATCTAACAGAGATGCAGTCCAGGGCATGCACCATTCACTGAGGGCCACTGATCACTTTCCTTTTGACTCTGATACCAATGCTACTTATCAAGGGGACACAGTGACAGTTAATCAAGCCCTGCAGC
>NW_025333580.1:0-17516 GCF_019186645.2 Phyllostomus hastatus
TGTGCTGTGAACCAAAGTGTTGCAGGTTCGATTCCCAGTCAGGGTACATGCCTGGGTTGCAGGCCATGACCCCCAGCAACCGGACATTGATGTTTCTCTCTCTCTCTCTCCCCCTACTTCCCTCTCTAAAAATAAATAATTAAAATCTTAAAAAAATGTTTGCGGGTTCTATTCAGCCTCAAGGTACACACCTAGGTCAGGGGTTGGTCTCTGATCAGGGTGGGTTTGGGAGGCAAGAGGTTGATGTTTCTGCACTAGAGCATAAGGCCTTGGGGGAGAAGGCACTTGTCCCAGTACCTGCACATAATAGGTTGTCAGTAAATATGTATTTAAAAACAGCATTCATAAGCTATTCCCAGGGAAACAGACTAAACACTTTTGAATATCTGAGGGAGCCGCTCTCACACAACCAGTGAGTAGTAGGAAGGCTCTAGAGTGGGGGGTATGGTGGGAATGAAATTGAGCATAGGATGTGATCTCCATATTTGTCAATGACTCATAGTCATACTCCCCACATTTCTCCCCCACCCCACATTATCCATGTCCTCAGCTGACACCAGCAACCACCCCAGCTACTGAAGCCAGAAATGTAGACCTCCACCCTCACTCCACTCCATCTAATCGGAGACTACAATCGGTCCTTTCAGTCTCATGTCCAGCCCCTCCTGTCTGTCCCACTGCTACCACCTTCGTTCAGACCGCCACCATCTCCCACTCTACTCGCTCCAGGCAAATCTTAGCTGGCCAGCAGCCTGTTGGCCTGTCCTTCCTACATCCCTCCTCTGGCCGTCCTCCCCACAGCTAGAACAGCGAATGTCTTAAAAGTGGAAATCTGACTGTGTTATCCTTTAATTAAACCCCATGATGGCCTCCCATTTCCTTCATGGTTTTAGTCCAAGCTCCTCAGCATGGCAGCCTAGGACAGCCCTCCATGATCCACCAACTCCCCAAGTCTCCTCTCCAGCCCCCTCCCAGCACCCTGTGCCATGTAGTGCATGCTCACCCTGGTTACTGTACCTGGCCGTGTACCTTGCAAAAAAAAATATCATTTCTCAAGACCCAGTTCAAACATCTCCTCCTATGAGGCTCATTGGATGGCCCTCCTTCCCCCTCCACAGTCCCGTGAAGAGCCCACTGTTTGGCACTGTGTGAGTCCATGGCTATCTCTCTTGCACAGACCACGAGTTCCTCTGGAGCGAGGGCACATATCTCAATCAGCGTGGCATTCCCCAGTGCCCAGTACAGAGCACAGCACATAGTGCCCCTCAGTGACCACGGAAAAAAGTGACCAGAACCTAGACAGCACTGAGGTTACTGCAGTGTGGTAGAGGAAAGGACCTGCTGCCCTCTGCTGGCAACATGAGGAATCGGCCTAACCACAGACACCACCCTTTCCTACCCTTTGTTCCCCAACCTCCCACCCACCCCCAAAACTATCAGTGGGAGGAAAAACAGAAAAAGGAGCTGATGCAGAATGGGGGAACAGATGAATTGTCAAAAGGGACAAATTGGATTGGCATTTCGCCTCCTGGAAGCATGCCCACACCTTTCTTCCTTCTTGGGGGAAGCTTCTCCTAAACTCTAGGGTCACCATGAGACTTGCAACCAGGGGAGCAGTGGGCAGTGGCAGCTCGTCCCAGCCTAACCCCCTGAGCCTGTGTCTAAGGCCCCCTTTTCTCTGACCTGCCAGGGAGCCAACACCGCCCTGCACAGGCTCTCTCCTGTTGCTGCTTCTATTCTAAGTCCTGCCTTGTTTCACTGCCCTCAGCTTTAATGAACATACTCCCAAAAATGTATAAAAGGAAAAACAAATTCGATTCAGGGGTTGGTGAGGCACACTGGTCAGCTCCCACACGTGTCCATGCAGCCAGGGCGCACAAGGCAGCCAGTGCGCCAGAAGGAGGGGCGCACCCTTAGAGGGAGCCTGTCCTCCCCCACAAACTGTGAATTCTGTGGATGGTATCTCCCTTGTTTCTCCTTCTGGCCTGCTGTCATTGTCTTGTCACTATTACTGCTGCTTTCATTTATTTTAGTTCATGATCGCTAATTTTTTCCTCCATTGTAAAGCATTTGTTTTGTTCTTGTAGAAGATGGGGCAAAGTAGGTTTACAGTTATTTGTACAGAGAATAATACAAGAATTAATCATAATAATACAAGAGTAAAAATGTGTTTTGCATACTCACAACTGTAAACCTACTTTTGCCCCACCCTGAATATAAACACTCTGAACTGACTGCTCGCTTCTCTTGATTCTAACTCAGCTTCATACTGGTAGGAAGTTGTCTCTGATGCTCTGGGTTTCTAAACTTTTCCCCCAAATCCAAACACCAGCTAGGATGCCCCTACATCCACTCCTTCCGAGGGCTTCAGCGACTCATGTGACATAATTCACCAACCCTCTCCCTTGCCTGCCCCCCTACCCCACCCCCAGCCCCACAAAGAGAAGCATTATCTCTCCTCCTATTGGGCTGCAGGTCTGAGTGTACTTTGACATCTGGAAAATTATCTAACACATGACATGGGAAATGGATTTGGGGAAGGAGCTTGGGAGAGGAGACAGAGGTTTGGGAGTGACATATAGAGTTAAAGGCTCAGAGCACTAAGACAGCCATCTGCAGACAAAGATCACCCAGTGTTCACCTTGGTTTGAGTCCTCAGTGTTTCTCACGCAGGGTACTCAGTAAACACCCGATGTCTTGAAACACCGAGAGCAAAAGGGGCTATGGACCAGAGGCCCAACTTTTTATAGCATAGAAAATTAGAGCTGCCTGATAGGGTGGCCCTCAATTTTGGAATCCACCCCACTAGGAAGGAAATATCTTTTTCAATTAACGAATAATCTCTCCTGAGCTCCGAAGAAGTCCTCCTTTCCTCTCACTTGTTTCCTGTCCACTTATCCTTTACTTGAAGAGTTCTCTGAACAACAATCTGAAGGGCCCCAGGAGCGTCGCCTTCAGTAAAGCAACAGCTGCCCCCCAGTGGCGGACAGTGTGTTCAGTGAGACAAGGCGCAGGTACAGAAAGATTGCTCCCATCTGCAGGAAGTCCGGGATCTCAGTGGAAGACACGGTATCCACCTGCACTGGCTTCTCCAGGATGATTAGAGAACCATGTGAGACACAATGAAATAGGAAACTGACAGTCACCAGGCACTGAAAATGTGTGGCAGAGAAAAGAAGTGATTTCAGTTAGGGGGGCTATTGGGGAGGAGCCTGGGTCTGAACTGTCCTAAGCTAAGTACAAGTAGGAAGAAGAATGGGAAGGTCACTGTCAGGGGTCAGGGAGCATCATGAGACCCGGGGACAGGAGTGTCGTCAGAGCTCTGGGAGTGGGGAGACATGGTGTAAAGGGGGCAGTCAGCCACCCACCCCAACCGTCGTCCCTGCTGAGACCTGCGCCACCAGGGCAGGAGCAGCAAAGAAAACAGCTCCCAGACCACAGTATACTGTGGCCATCTTTGCGAGGGCTTCCCTCCCCCTCCCCTCACCTGCCCCACCCCCCAGTAAAGCCCATGGCCATGTAGAAAGAGGAAGTGCTGACCAGTGTGACAGTGTCATCTCAATGTCATCAGTGAGGCCAGTGCCAGTCTGGAGGAGGTGAGGGCTGGGCCATGCTGGGCTGTCCAGTGAACCTGAGGGGCCCAAACGGAGAAAGTGGCCCTGACCTCCCTGACTCCCTTCCCCACATTCACAGAATCAGCCTGGGCTGCAGCCCTGTGCAGCGCTGCTCTAAGATCATGATAAAGAGCAGCCAGGTCTGCCACCCCTCAGAACGGAGTGAAAGGGGCTGGAGAGCCTTTTCTCTCGATGCTTGTATCACCCGGGTCCAGCTCCCCCGCTCCATGCCCACAGTTCTGATGAACAGCCTAAGTGCTTTCTTAGCATCTCAAGTCCAAAGTCCTCTGCCTCCAAAACCTAGTGCTCTCCACCCAATCATCTCCTCTCCCGAGCTCCAACACACTCCACCACCTAAGGCTCCTCTACTGTCTGTGCCCTGGATGCTCAGGTCCCGCTTGGGGGGCCTTTCTTGAACTGTTCACACCACCTGAAAGACCCTGCTCCCTCCACCCAGAACAAGACAGTAGAAACAAAATGACATGAGCTAGAAGCAAAGAAGTTAGTTCCAAATCATTCCATAAACACCGAGTGTCCGTACACTGCTGATATGACATATTACCACAACTTTCATGGCTTAAAGTCATTTAACTCTATGAGTTCCCAGCAGGGTGTCCAGCCTGTGCCCCTCACGCCATTTTTGGCTCGGGGTTGCTATGAATGAATGTGGCCCAACACAAAATCATACATTTACTTCGAACATTATGAGATTTTTTTTTTGATTACATGTTGCAATGTATTTAATGTGCTGCCCAAGACAACTCTTCTTCTAGTGTGGCCCAGAGATGCCAAAAGCTTGGACACGGCTGCTTTACGTAATTGAGGTCAGAAGTGCGAGATTAGTCTCGCTGGGGTAAATCCAGGTGTCAGCTGGGCTGAGTTCCTTCCAGAGCTCCAGGGAAGGTTTGCTTCCTCACCTTTTTCAGATTCTAAACCCTGCTTGCATTTCCTGGCTCAGGGCCCCACAGCACAGACTTCTGTTGTCACAGCTCCACCTCTGAGGCTGACCCTCCTCCCTTCCTCACAAAGACCGCTCCACTACATTGGATCCACTAGGATAATCTCCTCCTTTCTAGATCCAAGGTCACATGCTCATAGCTTCTGGGGACTGGGACACAGACATCTCTCCGGAGGGCCATTATTCAGCTTAGGGCAGTGCTGTGCGCACACACGCACACACACATGCCCCTTCACAAATCAATAACAAAGCAATCTGATTCTGTTAATAGGTAAAAGATATGAAGACACTCTTCACAGAAGATGAGATACAAAATGGAAAATAAGTACACACAAAGATGCTCAACATCATTATTCATTAGGGAAATGAGAATTATGAAACCACTAGGATTTTCACTGCATACCCACCAGAACAGGGAGAAGATTATTCAGTATTGGCAAGGATGCAGAGCAAATGTAACTCTCATGCACTGCTGCTGGGAATACAAAATGGTATAGCCAATTCGGAAAACAGTTGAGCAGTTCTTTATAAAGTTAAACATGTACTTACCATATGTCCTAGCAAAGCCTGCTCCTCATGAGGATGTGAAGAGAAATAAAAACATATTTCCAAACAAAGATTTGTACAAGGATATTCCAGCAGCTCATTCCTGGTAGCCACAGGTTAAATAGACACAACCCCAAAGTCCTTCAGCTGGTGAACAGATAAGCTAACTGGGGCAAATCCATACAATGGAATACTATTCAAGAATTAAAAAAGAAAAACAAATGACTGATACACACGATAGCATAGGAAAACCTCAAAAGCTTACGCTGAGTGAAGGAAGCCAGACCCAAGGGATACACGCTGTAGAGTTCTTTCACATGAAGTTCCCCAACAGGCTAAGCTGTAGGGGGAAGCAGGTTAGTGGCTGCCAGGGCCTGGGGGGAGGTCTAGTGGGGCTGACTGTGAGGGGCACAGGTGAACTCTCGGGGGGAGGCAAAGGCTCGGTACTGTGGTGGTTGCGGTGGCTGCATGGCTCTTTGCATTCATCAAAACTCATTGATCTACACATTTAACATTGGTCAGTTTAGCACATGTAAATCAGACTTCAGTAAAACTGGCTTTAAAAATCAATGGCACGAGCCCTGGCTGGCGTAGCTCAGTGCATTGAGCACAGGCTGAGAACCAAAGTGTCGCAGGTTCGATTCCCCGTCAGGGTACATGCCTGGGATGCAGGCCATGACCCTCCAGCAACCGTAGATTGATGTTTCTCTCTCCCTCTCTTTCTCCCTCCCTTCCCTCTCTAAAAATAAATAAATAAAATCTTAAAAAAAATCAGTGGCATGAGAGAAAGAAAACTTAGTGAATAAAAATGGAGAAAGATAAATGTTTCCAAGCAGTGGTGGAATGAACTAGGGAGAAGCATGCCATGGGGAAGGATATGGTGATTCAGGGTTGGTAGAAGCCACCAAGGAAGAGTGGACTTGTTTGCCTCAAGGTTCAGAGAAAGAGAAGGTGTCACATGTAAGAAATCCACCTCTTTTGTCCCTGATTGGGTGGTCAGTTGGTTGGAGCACTGTCCCGGTACACCAAGGTCATGGGTTCGATTCACAGCCAGGGCATACATATGAGCCAACTGATGAATTGCATAAAAAAGTCCAACAACGATATGATGGTTTTTTTCCCTCTCTCTCCCTCCCTCCTCTCTCTCCCCACCTCTCTCTTTCTATCTTACAATCTCTCACTCTCTCTCCAAAAAAATAAAAATAAGAATACATATACCTCTTTCTTTCATTAGAAGAAACAGAAAATGAGAAAGAAAGAAAGAGAATGCTAAGACCTGGGCAGATAAGCAAACAAAAGAACGTAAGCATCTAAAAGCTGGCAGAAGTGCACGAGCAGCTACAGCTCTCTATGGGATTCTTCAAGCATCACACATGCATGAAGATGGAGCACCAGTCATGCTCTCAAACCTCGTGAATACCTGTGAACTAACAAGGGAACAGATGGACCAGAAATAGATTGCTGGTTGCCAGGGGCCAGGAGCTGGGGAAGGTTGGGCAGTGATTTCTAAAGGACACAGGATTTCTCCCTGGGGTGATGAAAACATTCCTATTTGATTCTGGTGATGGCTGCACCACCCTGTGCATATACTAAGAGGCACCCAATTGTACACTTCAAATGGGTGAATTATATGGGCTCTGAATTATGTCTCAGTAAACTTTTACCAATAGAAATTATTTGCATGTTTGTACAACAGTGCCACAATACTACACACCTAAAAATGGTTAAAATGGTACATTTCATGTTATGTGTACCTTCCTACAATAGGAGTACAAAAAACGTGTTGAACATACAAAAGCCAAGGCAAACTTAACAACAGAAGAACAAAGCTGGAGGACTTACACTACCAGATGTCAAAACTTATTTTAAAGCTACAGCAACTAAGACACCACGTGGCACAGGGATAGATGAACAGGCCTCTGGAACAAAGGAAGATCTGCCACAGACACAAATACATAGTCACACCTGGTGGATGACAAAGGAGCCGTCACAGTTCAGTGAGGTACGGTCATCTCTCAATAAACGGGGCCTGACCAACTGTACGTCCATATGTAGGAAAAACAAACCTGACTCCACCTCACGCCACATGTAAAAATTAACTTGGGATGCATCACAGACCTAAATGTGAAAGATTTCAAAAAAGGTTTCTAGAATTTAAAACACAAAAAGGAGA
The DNA here is from genome assembly GCF_019186645.2 of Phyllostomus hastatus. Lineage (NCBI taxonomy): Eukaryota > Metazoa > Chordata > Mammalia > Chiroptera > Phyllostomidae > Phyllostomus > Phyllostomus hastatus. The sequence continues at coordinate 7,292 of NW_025333580.1, forward strand.
GTATCTTCATGACCATGGAATAGACAAAGATTTTTTAAACAACACACGCATAAAAAAATGTCTATCTTTTTTTTCAGATGACATGATCATCCATGTAGAAAGTCCAAAATAATCAACAGCAACAACAACAACAACAAACCCTGATAGAATTAATACATAATTCTATTCCAGCAAGGTCACAGGATACAGGTTTACATGCAAAAGCTCATTGCTTTTCCATATACCAGTAATGAACAAGTGAAATTTGAAGTTAAGAATATACCATATACATTAGCACCACCCCCAATAACTGAAATACTTAGGTATAAATCTAACAACATATGTACAAGACCTATATGAGGAAAACGATGAAACTCTGATGAAGGTCGTGTTTCTTTGCTCATTTTGGCAGCCTCCCTGTGTTTGTTTCCATGTGTTGGGTAGAGTCAACAAACGGTGGGAGAACAACGGGACACTACAAACAAAACAATGAATGCTTTGACCTCCCTCTTCTGCCCAAGGACTCATGATGTGTGCAATGACGGAGTTGAGATCTGAGCCCTGCTAAACCAACCCAGTGCCCATGAGCTTAGCCTTTGCACCATGCAGGTCTCCGCTATGTGCAGGCCTCACTCAGAGGTCTACTGTCTTTCACAGGCTGAAATGGAGTTGCCATCACGAAAATAAGCAAATCCATTAATGTTCCATGAAATGTATTAGTAGCACTTTTCACTAGTGGTATAGTTTGTGTTTTCTCAGTCAACAGAGACCAAAATAGCAAGAAATTATGGAAGCGGCCTCACCATGGTTGGTATTACAGTTTTGACACAAACGATGCTGGTAAGGCTCTAACTCTTAGGCTGGGTGCGCTCCTGCCAAGTTTCATGACATTCTGTGTTACATAATGTGCATGCACGTGTATCTGTGCACACACTCATCTCGCATTCTTTTGAGTGATCCAAACAGTAAATATTTTTTAAATGTTTAAGAGCACTGGCACACTAAGAAGAAAAAATAGCACCTTTAAAAAACAAGGTATCTTCATGTGTGAAGGGTGGGCCTAGCACCAGGGACACCGGCCAGATTAGCTCAGGATGGCTCCTTTTGTCAATGACAACCCTTCTGACCTTAGCAGGACTCATCTACAGGGTACACTGGGTGATTTGCTTTTAAGTGTGCTCTCTGTCTCTGGCAAAAGGGGAAATTTTCAGGAGGATTTGAAATGATTGAATGATACCATTGAAAATAGCTACATTGTTACACATCTTTGATGAGGCCACTAATTTAAACGGGCTAGGAAAGGGGTAAGGAACAGCAGGGAAAGAAGGAAACACCCGCACACTTTCTACACTGAGTATGTGTAACTTTTACAATCAGAAGATTAAAATGTAAATGACCAGGAAAAAAATCTAGTAACAATACGTTCCCGCTCTGACTTTCAGGAACCCAGTGCCCACTGCCTTCCCCACTCCCTCCCATCTCTCAGCCCCACACCCACTCACTTCCTGAGTGGGTCAAGAGCATTCTTGCTGGAAACTTTTCCTTCTTGTCCTTCCCCTTTCCCTTGCACCCTAACTTTCCCTTCTCTTCTGGGCCTCTGTATTTTCAGCACTTTGTCCCCATCGCCACCAACCACATCGATCACATTAGAGTGATGACCCTGATGTCCTAACCACCTGCTTGAAGGCGGGCACCATGCCAGAGAGCTGAGGCATTCCCTCTTCTCAAACCATCACAACTGCCCTTGTGGACAGATGTTGCTATCCAATAACCTGCCCCGGATCGAATGGTCAGTGTATGGGCAACCCAAGCCTTCGCTTACTCCCATGCAGGTGCTCTTTCTACTGCTATCGAGTTACCTGTTTGTGCAAAGACAGGCACAGCGTAAGTGCTCAATTAATACGTGCTGACGCGAATTGAGAAGACAAGGGCTTACGGTGTTTGCTTCCAATAAAGAGAAAGGTGCATAGAAGCCTTACTCTAAAGGTGAGGCTGTCTCTTCCATCCCAACCTTTTCTGCCAAGTAATACCCAATGGCCCTAGCATTAAAAACTAGCACATGCTGAGACTAAGCAGGTGCATAAGCCAACAGCAAGATCACTGCCACACCTGCAAGCCAGCACCTACCCTCCATCCCTCTCACCTGGAAGTTTGGAGAGTTTTGGCACCATATCCTTTGAAGATATCCCCAGTCATCTAAGAAGAAATGTCTTCCCCTGATTGATGTGACTCAGTGGCTTGATGGTCGTCCTGCAAAGCGAAAGGCCACCGGTTTGATTCCAGGTCCCTGGCTGGGGACCTGGGAAAGGCAACCTATCCATGTTTCTCTCACACATCCATGTTTCTCTCCCGCTCTTTCTGCCTCCCCTCCCCTCTCTCTTAAAAAATAATAATGAAATAAAATCTTTTTTAAAACAGAAAAAGTAATGTCTTATCTGAGGCTAAATTCATGTGCTGTAAGTTGCTGGAGGAACCTATTTTATTTCTTCTTTATCTCCTTTCAGTAATGTTGGCTCAGAGAGAACTGTGATGAGTCATCAAATTATGTCAAGGTACTGAAATGTCATGTGAAACAGCCCTGTTGGTTACTTACCTAAAGGGGACAGTTTGCCTCCAACAGCACAGTGCCAGGCCCATAGTCAGGGCTCAAGGTTTTTCTTTATTGTTATTGGAATACAAATTCGTAGAGCCAATGATTGTTTGACACCAATCACCAGGCACTATGCTAACCTGGGGTTAAGTGCTTACCAAAATCAAGACCATCTCTGCGAGAATCTTTTTGTCAAAAAGCAATTGTTTGGGTAACTAGGTGCTGCAGAGCTCTGACCCACCACACAGGTGCTCTGCCCTCCACAGATAGATAAACGCTTGGGAACCAAATAATAAGAAAATACACCTTGCCACGGCCTTTAGTAAACTGCGATGGCTTCTTTTGTGAGTTGAAACGATTTTTAAGTATTAACCGAAATAGCTGTCTCATTATTGTAGGGGTCGGACCATTCAACATTCGTCTCCGTTAAGAATCCCTAGCTCAGCAGGTGACATTTTGCAAATGGACTGCTCCAAGCATTTTAAAGAGCTGAGGGCAGCGCATCTTCCAGGCTCTGGGACAAGTCAGGTTGCTCTCATCCAATTCTGTGCACTCAGGTAAGCGCTCCTCACTCACTGCCCTCCGCCGTCCACCCCAATTTTCTTCCCGTTTTCCTCCCCAATTCCTGGTGCCCTTGCCGAGCGAGGGAAGGCGGGGAGGCCATGCCGGCTGTAATTACGGTGGACATTTATAAATACGCGCGTCTGGGGTTCTACGGAGACCCAGACGATGCCACTACATCCCGTTACACAGCTCTGAGCAAACCAGGAGGCAGTCTGCAATGTACGGGGCAGATCTGGCGTGGCAGCCAAGGTCCTGGAGCGCCGTAGGGGCATCCAGAAGGGTCTGGAAGAATCCGGTTAGACAGGGGAGCCGGAAAAAGGGAAGGGCCATCCCCAGAGTCCCAGGAGTCGGGGGAGTAGGTCCAGGCAGCCAGCAGGAGGAGCAACCAGAAATAGAAGGTTTCATCGAAGCTCGCACAACACTCCGCCCCCTGTGTTCCACTCCTCCCAGTCCCTCCCTCCGCGGAGGGTGGGACCACTGGCTCCCTGGGCCGCTCAGCACCACACAGTCTGTCCAGAGCTGGGCTCCACAGGAGCCTGAGGAGCTCCATCCAACCCGGGACCAGTTAGTTCGCAGGTGGGTGGCTGCCAAGCCGGGCTGCACCCCAGGCGGGCAGGCGGGCAGGCGGGCGACCGGGAGGGCTTGGCTGGCGCCCACTGCCGGGCTCCCGGAGTAAATGCCGCTCGGAGCGGCCACGACCGCCGAGGAGATGAAGGCGGCCGGGAGTGGGCTGCAGCGGGCGCCCCTCGGAATCGGGAGAGTGGACATCAGTCCCAAGCATGGTGAAGGCGTGCTGAAGGTGAGGGTGGGGGCGCCGGGGGAGCGCAGGGTCTACTGGGGGCGGCGAGCGCCTATCGCAGCCGCCCTCCCGCCGAGCCTGGAAGCCACCGGCGGAGGCACCGGACGATGACGGCCGCCTCTGCAGGCTCCGGGCTGTTGGTGGAGTGGTGGTGCAGCCGGCGGTCGGTTGCAGCGCCTTTCTGAAGCACGCTGCATTGTTTGGGAGTTGAGGGCGGCTGCAGGCTAAAAGGGGGGCAGCCTAGGTGCGCAGACATAGCTTCGGCCGTTATTGCGGCCCCCTTGGAAGCCTGTGGTCCTGGCTCAGGTGCCAAGCCCTTCAGCGTCAACTAGGGCGTGCTCAGTGAGGGGGGCGGAGGCGGGGGAATAGAGGAGGGACAGGCGCGGGGCTGCACAAGCGAGGCAGCTAGGGCCCTTGGGCGGTGTGCGCAGGGGACCAGGCCTGTTCTGTCCCCGCAGCTGCGGCCAAACTGCCAGCTCCAGCTCTGCCAGGCGCAGCCTGGGTGGCCATGGGCCGCCTTCGTCGTTGGTGGTGCGAGAGCTCGCCAACTTCTTGCAATTAAATAGTAGCTAGGACTAGAAGCGGGTCACAAGAGTCATTTCCTGGCCCAGTGGCTTCTGTGCAACTTTGCCCCTGACCTGGCCTCTAGGGAGGTTCTGGCACCCTCTGCACTCTCCTTAGTCCCTTTCTAAAGGCTAGGACTTCGCTGGGTCACCCGCTCAGCCATGCTGCCTCCCTCTCCCTCAGGCTCCCCCCTCCCTTTGCCCCCGTAAACCAGGGACCTGTAGTTCCTTATTGCACCTCTGACTGGCCAACCCCCCCACCCCAGTGGGGTGTAAAGGAGGTGCTTTGCTTGGGAGGCTGCTGCTGTGCATGGGCTAGGCAAACCTCCAGCAGTCCCTATCTGCTCCAGGAATGCGGGTGACACCCCCCCACCCCCGCCCTGTGATCTTGGAATCTCAAGCTGCTGTCCCCATGCCATGTGGCTTTCCCTTCTCTGTCCAGGGTCCTAGTGATTTCCCCCAGGTTGTTATTCCAGGAAGGGTCATTTCCCCTTTTATCCTCCACTCCTTTCCCTTAGTTTTTCTACTCTTTAATCCTGTCTGTCCTATCACAGAAGCTTTCCTTTAGAAGGCAATGAAAGGCCTACCAGGTGGCCCATGGGGGGACCTTTGATAAAGGCTAAGGAAAAAAGGCCCAGGCTTATAACTCCCTGGGAAACACTCTTAGCCCGGAAATAAAGGACTTAAACTAGCCTACCAGTCAGGAATGCAGGTGTCCTGAGTCCAAGTTTAGGGCCTGATTGGCAGCCCCTGTGCTGGTCCACAATCTGGTAGATTCCCTCTTTTGGTCGCTCCATTACTCACATTCCTCTCCTCATCTCCACATGGGGCTCTGATCCGAAGGTCCCTGGCATTTAGAAACAATGAGAACATAGAGCGCAAATATTTCTTCTTTTGCTGCTGATAAGCTTTACCAATTGAATCCTTCAGCAACTCTGATAGAGGTTGTCATCACTCCAAATAACGTCAAGAGAGTTTGAGTGTCCAAAATCATACAGCAAAAACTTGAACTTGGGTCTTCTGTTTCCAGGGTTTGTTTTCTCTGTTGTTGTTTTGTTTTATTTGTTTTTTAAGAGAGAGACCTATGTGTTGTTCCACGTATTGGTTGCTGCTTGTGTATGTGCCCTGACTGCAGATCGAACCTGCAGCGTTTGCGTGTGGGGATGGCACTCTAACCAACTGTGCTATGTGGCCAGGGCTCATCTGCAGGTTTTCAAGCCAAGTCCTGTCACACCTCAAGAAAGACGGGAGGTCATTTGGCTTCTAGCCAAGCATTGTATCACAGTCCTTTGAGATTGGTCCCTTGACTCTATTTACAAGGAGGCAGGAGACTCCCTCTATGTACCTGTCAGAAACCTGAAGGCTTCTTTGTGCCTCTTTCTGCCCCCACCCCTGGGTACTCACCTTCTCCCCCTTCCTCCCAGGCCATCAAGCGAGAGGGCAGGGGCACAGAGATACCCATGACTAGGGACTGAGTCTTTGTTCGCTACCCTGGCCAGTTGTTAGATGGCACCAGGTTTGCCTTCAGTCCAGACTGCAAAGACAAATTCTCCTTTGATCTGGGAAAAGGTGGGCAAAACCAAGCTTGGTGGCTAGGTTTCCAGGAGGATGTAAGCGGTCACAAGCAGGGACCATGTTTTCAGAAGCCTGAGGAGGAACGGTTTATTACAAACTGCTGCTTTTGTTGTTGCTGTTGCTCCTTTTTCTCCCACTGTCCTGTTACTCCACTGATTTCTCTCCTTGCCCTGATCACTCTGAGTACCTCACTTCAGAAGTGGCTGCCTTGTTTCTTGAATGTCTTTTGTTCCAGAGTTGAGCAGTTTGGATTTGGTTTGGGTTTTAGGAGGTCTGAGATGACAGCACTGATTGCAGCCATGTGCTTCTACCTTCCTGGTCCTATTTCTAAAGAGTGTCCAGCTTCCCCTCAGGCATCGTACCCTGGGGCCATGGAGCACACAGTCAGTTCCCTGCCAATGGGGAAGGACCTGTTTGCTTTCTGTACCTACAGAAAGGGGAGGTCATCAAGGCTTGGGAGGTTGCTGTAGCAACCCCAAAGGTGGGAGAAGCATTCGGCCTTACCTGCAAGCCAGAATATGCCCATGATTGGGCAGGCAGCCCTCCGCAAACCCCTTCCAATGCCACGCTTGTGTTTGAGGTAAGCGTCCAGCCAGACAGCAAGGCAAACAGCCAGCCTTACCTCAGCTCAGGGCCTGGCTGCCCTCCAGTCCTTCCTGCCGCTCGGAGACAATGTAGCCAAACCTAAGGGTCTGGCTTTAAGGGGAAAGAGAAATGGCCAGGGCAGTTGGCTTTGCTGTGCACACAGCTTACTGCTGCCAGAACAGAGGCTACAGTGGAGGTTTCAGGTGGGAAGAGGTGGCTATGAACTCCTCTTCAGACTCGAGGCAGTAATGGTAGGGTGCGGGGGAACATGCCCAGAGGAGACGGGGTATAATTTGAACCAAAAGGAGCCAGGAGGTCAGAATGGCAGTTACAGATGCAGTTACAAATGACAGTATAGAATGTTGGCGCCTAGAGATAAGAGGAGGGGAGATGCCTCCCCCTGTGGGTCAGGGAGGTGAGGAAAGTTTCTTCTGCGGAGGTGGAACTTAACACTGGTCAGTCTGCAAGTAGTTGAGCCCTAATCACCACAAATGACTTGGAGGATGTTCAGGAGACTGCTGAAAGATGTTGGGTCATTTCTAACACTGTCAGACTGGGCTTCTCAAGTAGCTGAGTTAGGATCAACTAGAACCTGTCCTTACTGTGCAGAGCAGGTAGCGAATAGATTGATCTCCTGAGGTTAAGTGAAATCTGGGTGGCCTGCCCACCTCTACCAAAGTTGAGACTGGGGCAAACCCTGAGAACTTAGCAAAAGTGCCACTTGGTTCACTCCTAGTGTGGCTGCCCTCCTGGTCAGACCTCGTCTGGCAGTTAGGAGGGACTCTTCTCAGTGAGAGAGAGTTGTGTCTCACTGTTGACAAGTTAGTGCTGACAAGGCTTGTCGCCCTATGCCTTGTCCCACAAGTAGAGTGGTGTGAGTTCAAGGGAGAGGACCTAACAGAGGAAGAAGATGGGGAACCATCCAGGGAATATGGACTCGGGGCGAAGGCTGTGCCAGGCCCACGAGGGTGCTGTGGTGGAGGGTGAGACAGTAGGCAGGTTTTAATTCGGTATCTGATCCTTAGTCTCTGGGTGGCTTTGGGCAGGTTGCTTCCTTTCTCTGATCCCCTTTTCTTGTCTGTAAAATGAGGGATTGGATCATACCCATTTAACATCCCTCCAAGTCTGAGAACACCAGGGCGTCTTGGGGGCAGGAAGTGATGAGACCATAGAGGGATGCCGACGGCGTCCTCCTTCAGTCGCCTCTCCGCCCGTGCACTCGGTACATTGCCTTTCTTGCATGCCAGCCGCACTGGAAGGGTACTGCAAGGACCAGATTTTTGTCCAGCTGGAGCTCCACTTTGAGACGGGTGAGGGGCAGAGTCTGGATCTGCCTGGTGGGCTGGAGAAAGCCATTCAGCACATGGAAAATGGAGAACATTCCCTGGTGTACCTCAAGCCCAGGTCAGGAGTGGGCTTGGTAGAGCACGTAGGTGAAGCGAGGTCAGAGATCTACATGTCCCCAGTGAGTTAAATGGCTGGCCATGTGTATCCTCTCCTCGGTGTGTGTTCACTGCGCCCACAGCCTCATCGTGCTCACTGTGCCTCCGGGCACACCAAACAGAGGCCATTATGGTCTCTTCGCTGTATTTGGGAGCGTGGCCACAACTGTGCACATCTCCTGTGGGATCACAGCATGATCTTTTCAGTCATGGCTGCTACAGACTCTCTCCTTCGCCGACATTAAGGTTTTCATGTTCTATCGGTTCACTCACTCATTGGTGACGTTTATGGAAGCACATTTACTATGTGCCGTGCACGAGGCTGACAGTTTCTAGTTTCTGAGAGACATTGCCCCTGCCACTATTGACTCATTTTTCAGCAAGATGCCAGTTCAGTTAGTAGTCATGCCAGTGTATGTACAGCATGAGTTGTCACAAGGGTGTGTAAGATACTAAAAGAACAAGCCATGTGTTTGGAGGTCAGGAAAGACTCTGCCACACAGGACACGGAGGTACTTCCTGGGAAACAAAGAGTCTTTTCCGTGTGGAGCAGGGTAATTGCTGATGAGATGGCATGCAGGCTTTTTCTGCCCCCACAGCCCTGCTTTTGGCAGTGTTGGGGAGGGAAAGTTCCAGATCCCACCAAACACTGACCTGAAATAGGAAATGCACCTCCAGAGTTCTGGGAAGATGAGCTGGCTCAAGGTCTTCCCCGTCCTGAAGTTGCCTCCCACCCTGGAGGTGACTCTCTGGGGTCGCTAACAGTTGTGTTTCTCCCTTGGGGGATGGCAGCCCAAGGAGTCTTGGGAGACGCATTCAGAGGAGAAGCTGGGACAGAGCTCCACAGTGAAAGAGTGGGCGCTGTGTGCTTGAAGGTGAGGCAGCAGCCGTGGTCCTGAGGACACGCCCAGGGAGGGCTCCTCTCCTCTGGGCCCGCCTTTGCCTGCCGATGGCTGAAGTCAGTGTCTGCCAGGGAGTGGACAAGTGGCACCTGCGGTCTTCATTTAGTACAAGCCAGCTGGTCTTGCCTGGGGGCATTGAGGAAGACCTGTCTTCCCTCTCTGCCCCTTAGAATGAAAGAGATTCCTTTGTAGATCTTGGTCTTTTGCATTTAATGTCCCAAGACTCATTCCTTTATGGGCGGGGCCAGCCATTTGCATTCCCTGTCATCCTGCTGAGGGTACCTGGGAAAACCAGTCTTGGCCAGAGAAGCCACAGGACCTGAGGTCTCACTGCAGATTCCTCTCTCCTCATGAGGCCCCGGGGCTGGACAGCAACAACAAGAAGGGCCTTTTCCAAAGGGGAGAGGCCCACCTGGCAGTGAATGACGTTGACTCGGCATGGGCTTGCGGCGGATACTGGCCAGCAGTAACCACAGGCGCTGCAGATGATCGAGGAGACAAAAGAAGTACAAAAGGACTCCCGAGTCCTGTGGAGGAATAGGAACAGAACGGCCACTCCCTCAAGGGGAGAGCACCCCGAGCCGCTGCCTGAGTAGGCTTTTAGTAGAAATACAGATACAGTTTGTTCATTGCAGTCTGGCAGGGAAGATCAAACTAGTAGGTGACTTTCCAAGAGCTGGAAGGGCTCATGCTGAGTTTGGGGTTTTATCACCTAAAAACTACAGGACCTAAAAGGCTAGTTTTGTTTCCTGCCTGTGCCTTCATATTGGAATTTAAGAGCATCCTCCAGCAAAATAAGCTTCACAGAATCTTGCATATTCTATGCTTCAGGCCAAATTATCCCGGGAGGTCCGCTGACTCTGGTCTGGACTGCACCACCCCTTGTTATTGCTGCAGGCCTTAGTTGGGCAGGGGAGACAAAGGCAGCCTGGAGATTTGGATTTCTCACAGGCAGAACAAAGACTCAGCCTTGTCAAAGCTGAGGGGTGGGCGTCGATCACCCCCTCTTTCCCACAGCCCCCCAAGTCTTTCCCTGGGGGCCTTTCCATGTGATAGTGCCTGTCTGAAGTCCATCCTCTTCTGAGGAATGTTACCCATCTTTGGCTAACCGACCAAGCAATGGGGGCCAGACATGGAGCAGGCAGCTCTCATGCCAGGGAGACAGGCTTGTCTCTTTAATGTCTCCTGGTTCAGAGGTCTCTCACTCAGCCTTAGCCACAGGGGGG
>NW_025333581.1:0-10731 GCF_019186645.2 Phyllostomus hastatus
GCCAAGGACAGGGCTGTGTATTACTGTGCGAGAGACACAGTGAGAGGAAGTCAGTGTGATTCCAGATACAAACCTCCTTGAGGGAGACACAAGTGTTGAGCTGCAGGGGGCACTCAGGACACCAGGGGGCACTGAGGGCACATTGAGCACAATCATCAGCTTGGGGGCAACTGCAGATGCAGTTTAAGGTCTGGTTTCCTGGCAGGTGTGGGGTTGATTCTCCACTCAGCAATTTCCCTCTGGGAGCCTCATTCTCTTCATGTTTCTGTGCTGACCTCTTCAGTATCTGAATTACAGAGGCCTGTTGTTCCCAGAGGAGAACATTATCACATGCTCCAAAGTGAGAGGGTCACATACATTTGCTGATCCCTACCCTAATGAGTTATCAAACCTCCTGACCCAAATCAGCTGAATCCAACCAGAGGCTCTGCTGGACCCAACAAGGAGTCCAGCCCCACACAGCTCAGAGTCCAATTCAGGCAGTAGCAGGAGACATGCTGGACAGTGGACTCCAGAGTTGTAGGAACCCAGTCCCAGAGGGGAAGAAATCAGGGGTGATAGGTCATTGACTTAATTCCACATCCATGACATCAGTAGCAGTTGACATCATGTGGACATAGAGGGACACCACCATACCATGGTGTGAATGTCCAGGGTGATGATGCCACACGCAGAGGGACTGTGAGAATGTTTTCTTCCCTTCATTGAGGAGTCTACTGAGAGCAGGGCAGACTTTTCAGCAGGTCAGGAATGGTTGCATCACATCAGATAAGAAGTCTGGTCCAGGTTTTTTTGTTCATCCCAGAGGAGGGTCCTGCTCATGATAGGATTTGTGTGGTTTCCATCTCCCACCTGCATCAAACTAAAGAGAATCCCCACTTCCACATCAGATTTCCCACGTGTGGACAGGAGGAGAGAGGGTTGAACCTCATCATGTCACCATCAGACATCAAACACTAGAGCCTGGGTCCTTATTTCACTGAGCACCTAGGAAACATGAGTGAGAACACAGAGCCACCTGTAATTATGGATTGGAGAACAAATTTAGTCCATAGAAAACAAGAATAGCAATCATAGGTATGCAATAAAGGGGGAAATAGTAAATTTATATAAACATGTTTGTTCAAAGTGTAGACTTGAATCTGTTCAATCTTCAGGGATATCAGCTTATTCTGAATGTCTTGTGTCCACTTTCTGCTTCCTAAGATGAGAAGCATCCACAGATTTATGGGGATCCTCAGTTTGGGGGTCACTCCTGAAGTAGCCTTCCAATTGTGTGGAAGCATGATTTGATTATATTGTTGTTGCTTTGAGCCTGTGTTGGTGTCACTCCAAAGCTCTGAGGTTATTAAAACCTGAAGCTCATGTGATAGAGTTAGGTCATCGGGCCTTGGGACACGTGATGGTCCTGGGGTGGAGCTGTCATGAATGTGATTGTGTCCTTTGTAAGAGAGGACAGAGGAAGCTCCCTCACCCCAGCCACCCTCTGAGATTACAGTGAGCAAACAGTCATATAGGAATCTCTTCTGTGACTGACATCAATCTGCCAGCAGTTGTTATTGAATCTCCCACCTCCAGATTATTTATAAATAAATTTATTGGCCAATGACCCAGGTCACAATAGATTTTTACAGCACCAAGAATGTAGTAAAGTTGTAGAATGACATGACCACAAAGGCTGCCTTTCTGGAGATTTGGAGATTTGCTGCCATATATGTGTTGTTAAAAGTAAGGCATCAGTGCCCTTCCAGTGATGTTCAAGGGTGGTTTTTCTTTGGTGTTCTTATAGGCAATAGTCCCTGGTTGAAAGTCATGGAAGGCTCTTAAATAGATATAGTGAGAAGGCAATGTTAGAAGTTGGTTGTATCTGTGAACCTTTCAGCATTTACAATCTCAGCATGGAAGGAGGCCCACATTTCACTGAAGGTAAAATTCATGAATGTATGATTCTTCCAGTCACCAGGTCACAAAGAAGTGACTGATGTGCACTTGAAGGTGAGGACATGAATGCCACTTGGGTGTAGCATTGACCAAGTGGGACTGTTGGTTTATGTAGGGTTTATGATTTTAACTAAGAATGACACTTTTCAAACTTCCCAGAGATTGTATGTAATAATGACAACATGGTATTTAGATTACAGTCACACCTACCTGAATAATTATTAATGTGCTGTGTGCACCTCAGTCACTTGATGTGACCATTGTTAAGTGATTAGTGGAGGAGGCTGAAGAGGCTGAGGAGAGAGGGTGTCCAGGGCAGGTAAAAGGCTGTACATGTGTCTGTCCCTTCTTCCCACTCTTTCTCCACAATGATGGACACCCAGTGAACAGGTGCACAACGGGAAAGGATTCTGTCTTGAAAGAACAAGAGATCAGCTCTTGCAGTGCCCACTGCCCTCAGCCAGGGAGGCTGACAATGGGGATGGACCTCACTCTGTGTGTCAACACATGGACAATGCCATACAAAGAATTTATGCTGAGCTGAATAGCATGAAACACTGTGCATGTGTAATATCACTGTGGATTAAATTGTGTTAAACTGACCAGTGGTAGAATTTAGCAAAAACGATAGTAACTCTACAGCACAGGGACTAATCAGTCCCTTATAAAAAGCCTTCACTGTCAGAATCAGTGTGTTTTCCCCTCATGTCAAGTCAGGACCATCATTCAGGGACATTTCTGTCACTAAGGGGACATTGCATGCAAATGGACATCAATATGTGCAAATAAACTGAGACTTGAGGCTGCCCCTGCACCTCAGGGAGATCAGTTCCAACCCCCAGGTCTCTGCAGTTAGCACTCACTGAAGCTGTTAAACCAGAGGTAGCACCATGAAGTTTGAGCTGAGCTGGGCACTTGCTTTCATGCTTTTGCATGATAACATTACAGAGAACCTGGGGCATTCTGTGTGTGTGTGCCCACTGCTAATGAAAATCTCTTGTCTTCTTCAGGTGCCTGATGTGAGGGGCAGTTGGTGGAGTCTGGTGGGCAGACAGGATGCAGCCTGGAGGGTCTGTGAGACTCTCCCGCAAATGTTCTGGATTCAAGTTCAGTGACTCCTATGTAATCCTCCGTCAGGGAGCTTCCTCTTCACCTGACATTCAACATGTAGATATCTAAGAAAGCATTCACTACAACCAGTCTAAAGTAGTTTGCTGACCTTTATCTATGTGCATTGGGCAGATGCGTATTTTCCCTGCCTTGAAATTCTTCCACTAAGCAGCTCTGCTCTGACTGTTGTTTTTGTGTTAGTTTGACTAGATCACAAGATGCCTAAGTATTTGGCTAATAGTCATTCATGGGTTTCTCCAAATGTGTTTACAGGTGAACTTACCTTTAAAATGGTGGCTCAGAAAAGCAGTTTTGTTTTGTTTTGTTTTGTTTTTAACCTAGTGAGGATGGGCACTATCCCCTCCACCAAGGTACTGACTGACACAAACTGAAGAGGGAAAATTAACCCCTTACTTCCTGTGAGCTGGATTCTATAGCTTAGACAGAGATCTTCTGCCCTGGGCACCCTGGTCTTCAGCCTTCAGGTGAAGATGGATTATTGCAGCAACACTCCTGCCTCTGCTGACCAAAACCACAGCTCCTAGGCTTTGGGGGCACCTCACTGACTGTAATATAAGCATTGATTCCCTATAAAGGTAAATTTCAAGATGCATTCAGTGAACAAACAGGAGGATCACATTAATTCATGTCATGTTAATTCACAAAGCTATTACTTAATATCCCTTGTGCAGGCAAGGGAATTCCCTGTGCCTTGCATGGTCATGGCATGAAAGGACCATTGAAAACACCACCATAGTTCCTCCATGACCAGCCCTGGAGAATATCACTTTTGAAAAGGAGCCTGAGTAACGACCAGTAGTGACTGATTTCTACCCCTGGTGGCTTGATCAGTGTGAGGAAGTCCATGATGGCTGAACAGGAAACCCGTAATGCAGGAGGAGATGGTCATTCTTTCAGAGACTGACTAGTGTAGCTTTGGGTCACTGAGCAGTGAGTCTGTCACCCAATTGGATGTCCAGTCTGAGGCCCATGGGGTGCATGGTCAGAAGGGAAGGTAACCATATGGATGGAGCACCAAGAATAGACAAAAAAACTTTGGGAGACACATACAGAGATGACCTCACCTAGAAAGGCACAAAATGACATAGAGCCCATTGTGGAACTTTCCAAGTGATAGGTACAGCAGATAAGGGAGACCTGGAGTGAATTTCCATGAAAATCATCACAGTGTCCATTTGTCATTCATTGAGCTGTAGAAGTGCAGTGGGATTTGGGCCATATGCAGGGCCATGGGAATCCCTTTTCCCTGAGGCACATGGTGAGTGAGTTCATGAGAAGAGATGTCCCTACAGAGGTTCCAGAATGACAAGGGTGCCTGACCTAAGTCCCTCCCCACTTTATAGGAAAGGCTGCCCCACATGCAAATTTCTCTTCCATCCCCAGGGTAAATCCTCCCCTGGGCTGTGGGACTTGCAGCTTTCTCCCTACGTGGGGCTGAGGTCTCAGTGGAAGACAGAACTGTGCATGAGAAGATGAAACTGCTGGGTCATCTCCTGTGTTGGGTGATTGCCACCCAGGGTGAGTGTCTCAAGTGTCAGACAAAGGTCAGTGGGGTAGTGGTGAGTGTGCATCACTGACACAGACTGATGCTCTTTGTCCCCAGGTGTCCTGACCCAGGTGCAACTGCAAGAGTGGGGCACAGAACTGTTGAAGCCCTCACAGACACTCTCCCTTACCTGTGCTGTGTATGGTTACTCCATCACCAGTGGTTACTGCTGGAACTGGATCCGCCAGCCCCCAGGGAAGGGGCTGGAGTGGATCGGGCGCATATGTAGTGATGAGAACACCTACTACAGCCCATCCCTCAAGAGCCGCACCTCAATCTCTAGAGACACGTCCAAGAACCAATTCTCCTTGCAGCTGAGCTCTGTGGTCACCGAGGACACAGCTGTGTATTACTGCACCAGAGACACAGTGAGAGGAAGTAAGTATGAGCCCAGACACAAACCTCCCATCAGGAGATAGGAGGGCTGGGTTGAAGGGGGCCCTGAGGACACCAGAGGAGGCAGTGGAAAACTACAGTGACAATGGTCCACAGACTGATATCCCAGGGCCACTTTTCTGGCTCCGCTGGTCCTGCATCAGCACCTGCATAAAAATGACAGGGAAATACAGAACATACTGGCTATGAGAATGAGCTGTCTGGTGAACGTTAAGATAAAACATTGAGATAAAACATTGGTGAATAAAATTTAATTAAACTCGAAATCCTTTTTTTCTATGAAATTACTGCTAGGAATATAAAAAGGCAAGTATAGACTACAGAGCATATTGCAATGCTATATCTGAAAATATTGTATCCTGAATATAAAGGTCTTTCCATGTACTACAAGAGACCAGGGCTTTCTGGCCATAGGGCCAAGCCCTTCCAGAAAGGATGGAGATGGAGAGCATTCCTTTGAATTTCTAATGACCTTCCCTCTGAGCAAAGCTATGGACAGGTTCCTCCACTTTCTGCTGCCTCTGAACACACTGAACCCTTTGTACCAGAATCTGAGAACCTGGCTTAACCATGACTCTGCCCACATCTTCCCTTCCAAATTGGTTGGCACTGCATCATAGAGAGTTGTAGTGGCTGCTTTTTTGGCTCTTCTGCATAAAAAGTGTGCTCTTATCTGATGTAAGTTGTGAGGGTCCTCTGCTGTAAGCCTCCGTGCCTTAAGGGAGAGTTAGCTCAAAGGGCCTTGAACATAAATACAAGACTCACACAGCAAGGACCAAGTAGCTCCAGGCTGTCCAGGCTTTGTAGTCACTCATATAAATGTGGTCATATGTGGTTGAGTTAGAGAAAATCGGGTCTTTGGAGAAACTCTCCTATATGTTGGAGCCATATTTACATTAACTTGAAATCAACATATTATAAACATAAACTTATTATTTTAAGATCTTCTTAATTATGTATGTTTTATGCTTGTGTTTAGAAATATGTCCAAAATAAAGCTAATAAGTTGTGATATGCCCCCAACATAGATGAGATTCTAATTCCCTTCTTACACCCAGAAAGATGGAGCAATCCTATGACCTTACTGCAATGAGCCACACAACCCTAAGGTCCTCTAATCCCAGCTCACACAAGATCTGTGGGCACAAGAAGAAATTCCTAGAGGGAACACTGCCACAGTCCTTCTTTACTTATAAGAAAGAACTCTCCCAAATACAACTTTCTGTCCTACTCAAGGGTAAATCCTCCCATGGGCAGTGGGTGCTCACAGCTCTCTCCTCACATGAAGCTGAGGTCTCAGGGGAAGGCAGAACTGTTCCCTAGAGAAGATGAGGCAGCTGTGTTTCTTGCACCTGGTGACAGCCCACAGTTTGGGTTTCTCAGATGTCATACACAGGTCTCTGGAATGGTGGTAACTGCATGTGACTGACAGGGAAGTAGGCCTGTTGTACTCAGGTGTCCTATCCTTGGTAGAGCTGAAGGAGTCAGGCGCAGGCCTGGTGAAGGACTTGCAGACCTTCTCCCTCATCTGAGCTGTGTCTGCAGGGTCAGTCACCAGCATTAAGTACTGGATTGGATATGGCAGTCCCTAAGGGAGAGGCTGGCATAGATGGGGTACTGGACAGGGAGCACAAGATACAACCCAGCTTTCCAGGGTCACATCGCCATCAGTGCTCCCATAGGCAGCACTGGTACTGGTATGTCCAGTAACCAGTTCTTCCTGCAGCTGAGCTCCCAGACCACCAAGGACATGGCTGTGTTTTATGGGACAAGAGACACAGTGAGGGGAAGTCAGTGTCAGCCTTGAGTTGCTGTGGTAGTCTGGGGTTTCCACATCATCTGAGATCTGCTTCTGCATCTTCTCCAGAATTGGGATCTGGACACCTACTGGAAAGACAACTCAGCAGTAAACATCAGCTCCCAGGGTTCACTGGCCATCAGTTCTCAGATCAGTGGTCAGTCCTGATGGATTAAAAAATGCTCAGTGGTGCTGGCCATTGTCCTAATGTTACAGAACAGACAGGGGGTCAAAGGGTGATATGCTATTACCAAAAGCAACCCCCCAGGTTTGTTATGTCTGCCACCTTATAACAAAGACATCTCTCAATGCCAGATATTTTTAAAAAGGAAAGGGAATGTTTATTTAATGCTATACAGACTTAGTTGTCTTCATATAAATTCAAAAGTCCCTTAAAACACCCACAAACACACACAGTCCTTCCTTCCTCCCTTTGCCCAGTCTGGGGTGCCATATATCAGGAAAAGAAATAGAAGTCTGTGGCTCAGGTAGCCTCTGGTTCTTCCCAGTAATCAGTCTCAGCTGGTAGGCCTCCCTCAGTTCCCAGCACCCTCAGCTGTGTTGCCGGGATCTCTGATAAAGCTGGGTGGTCATTCCTCCTTCTAAAGCTGTGGGGGTCCCGACTCTGGCAAAGCTGCATGGCTCTCCTTTCTATTGCCACAGCCACTTGGTTCTCTGCAATGCCACAACCACTCGGTCCTCTCTGCACAATGGCTGTGGGAGTCCCCACTCTGCCAGAGCTGAGTAGTGGTTCTCTGCTAAAGATGCATGGTGATTCTCTCTCACAGGGCTGTGGGAGCCCCCAGTCTGCTAAAGACCAAGTGGTTCTCCCTCCTGCACTGGCTGCGGTCCTCTCTCCAATGGCTGCCAAGTCTCTCTCTTCAATGGCTGCCACATCTTGGTTTAAATCTCTGTGCCAAACCTCTGCAGCCTCATTTCTGACTCCTCCTACAGTTGGCTACACTTGCCAGCATTCTCATATCCTTCCAGTTTTACTGGGCTGCCATCGTGATCCTTGGCAGGTATGACCCCATGTCATGGAGGCAATCATCTCCAAGCTCACACACAGGTGCTGTAACCAGGGAGACCTGCACCCCCATATATGTCTTGGTGGTGAAGTTACTTCCATTCCCCTGGCTCAGAGCATGTCCACAGCTATTTAACATATCTATGTAACCATTTAAGGGTTATAAATATGTTAAATGACCACAATAGAGGTTAGGTGCAAAGTTGTTGCTATGCAAAACAGCTCTCAATGGCCCTGCTCCATGTGTCCCTTCCCCCAACCCACACTTGAAGAGGGAAGGGTAAGGACATCTTATATGTCTCTCTAATATTTCCTGGACATCCTGACTTTTGGGCCCCATTCCAAATCCCTATTTGGAGCCCCCCTCTTGGCTGCACCCTGTTACACCAACAAAGTAAAAAAAAAGTGCCTATGGCTGCAGACCCTGTGCAAACTTGGAGGGACTCCCACCCAAAGTATCTTCAGATCTTGGGTCTGATGATGCCCACACCCCAAGTGATCAGATGGAGCTCAGTTCTACATGATCAAGGTCTTGGGAGGACCAGGCAGGCACCTCTGGTGGCAGTGAAGTGCCTTGTGAGAGCCAGGACAGTAGGCTGACTCAGGGTTTGTTGTTGTTGCAGGGTGAGGGCTGCTGAAGGTTCTCATGTTGGGTAGGGACTTGGGGGAATTGATTGCCCCACCAGGGAAAAAGGAATTATCTGCCAGGATTTCTTATCAGCATGTCCAGATCAGGGCAGGCATGGATGAAGATGGTGAGGCTCAAAATCTCCCAGATGCCCAGCATCAAAACCTTGCTCAGAAACCTAAATCCACCTAACAATTGTAATGACAAGGGGATAGGAGCTTGTCATGTACTTGTGGGGAAGAGCAATCCAGGATTATGAGCGAGCAGACCAGGGATTGATGGGGGTCTTGTTGGGACACCTTGAGTGTCAATTTCTACTATCTGAGATTTTCCTCATTGTGTCAAGGGTGGTGAGTCAGCTGTGTCCTTCCAATTATTGCAGCTTCTGGGGGGTCTGAGAGTCCTGATTTAGACATCCTGCCCTGGAGCTGTTCTCAAAGGTGTGGAGTTCACATTTCCCCATGAGGTTTAAGGTGTCAACCTAGGGATATCTCTGGAGTTTTTCTGTGTCCTTCATTGTTGACACACTTGATAAGTTCTCCCTCTGAGGTTCATCAGCCATTTCCCCTGAGTCCTCATTCAGCAGATACATCACCTAGTGTTAGTTTTTGAAGGCTCTATTGAGGATGAGGGGAGTGAGGGTTGTCTGAGTATGTTGAGAGGGTGGGATAGGAGCATTTTGTAACACTTAACTTGAGACCCATTTGATAGGGTTTGTGTACCCTGACATTATCTGGGGATTTCTGTGAGGCTGTTTATAATCAGTGGACTTCATGAGAAAGATTACCTCCCATAATGTGGGGGAGGTTCCCTGCATTATAATCGAATGCCTACAGGGGACCAATGGGACCCTCCTGCCTGATGTCCTTGGAACTAAAACATCCACATGAGCTTTGGCCCCATCTCCAGCAATCATGGCACAGAGGTTCCTCCTGTGTCTCAGGCCTGGGTCTTTGAACTGGAAATAACTTTGAGACCCCTTGTGATTGTCACATCACCCTGGTTCTTCAAATTCCCATGAATTTCCTTTCTGTCATAATTTCATACTTCCTCAGAGTCACAGGGCAGAGGTGGGATGTGAGCCCCTGGCCCAGGAAGTCCAGGCTGATGCATGTGAGACATAGAGTTGACCCTGGTCCCCATCAGACCCAGGGCCCTATCCACCCAGGTGTCAACACACACACCACTTTCTTCTCATCCTGCTGCTTCCAGAATGGACAGGAGACCATGACCGAAGACCATGAGCATGCTATGGAAATTATTACTGTTTGTCCTAACTCAGCACAGCCTCTGGTCCCAGGTGCTTCCTGTACATTTCATTGATCACATGTTGATTCCTGTCACCTGAATGTGTTGTCCTCATTCTCTGTGCAGTGCCCCCTGATTCCTGATCAGGAAAACATAAAAACAAAACAAAAAAAAATGTTTACAATCTGAAATTTAGTGAAAACCAGAGAGATGGAATAGGAAACTCATTAAGAAATGTGTGCTCCATCCTCACCACCAAAATTGCATTTCCCATAAAAATAAGAGAAAGTGGGAAAATACAAGAACACAGATGAACCTTGGAGACTCCCTGTCTAAAGAAACACACCACTCTCAGAATCACAATGACTGTGGGCTTCCATGTTTGTGAGAGATGGAGGGTCAAGGGCATGAAGATGGAGCACAATAAGGGGTGACTGGGGCAGGGACAGGAAATGGGGAGTTATTGATAAATGAACACAGAGTCAGTTTGGGAAAGTGAGCATTTCTGGATTTGGAAGGTGAAAAGTTTGAACAAAGGTGTGAAAGTTCTTAATGCTGCTGTGTCTGTTTATAATTGATCAGTGTGGTGCATGTTAGTCAATGCATGTTTTACCACAAATGTCACACCAGCATTAATGTGAGGTGTGCACATATTTTCCAGCAGAGATGGTGTCTCATGATCTTACAAATGTTGAAATGTAGTCAGGACTGAACTCAGTTGGCTGACATGAGAGGTTGTTCTGAGGAGCTAGCTCTTGTGTAAGAATCTCGGGAAGAGTGTGACTGTCCCATGGGTGATTCCAGGCAATGGAATCTGAAAAGATAGGGAGCCTGGATCAGGATTGTAGGCCACAAGGTCCCTGAGCTGAGAGCAGTGTGTGAGGTGGGTATGTGGAGACAAGGATAGTAGGTGAGTCATGTCCTTAGATGGTGCAGGGCACTACAAGGACTAGATGTCTCTTCCAGAGAGATGCAATATGGGTGCTATGTCATTAGGACCCAGCACTTTCTGACTC
>NW_025333582.1:0-20857 GCF_019186645.2 Phyllostomus hastatus
AGTCTGGGCCTTACAGTTCTGACCTTAGGTAGCACTCCAGCAAGGACCCGCTTCGTAGGGGGTGTTCACTCGTTTAGGACTGAAGGTCCTCCCTGCCTCGCTTACGTGCAAGACTCCTGTCTTTGCAGCACTGTCCGATGCTATTAGGCAAGGCCTTTGCATCCATCCTTAGACCCTCCCACATAGAAGGAGTGGACTCCTCAATCTGCGTAGCGCTTCTGAGTTCTCTAGTGCCATAGAAAATCCTGAAATTTTTGTGGCTCATGTGTTTTTGGGCCCACTCCTCATATCACTCAGGCTATTGGCATGCATGGATTCCTGTTAGAGACCTAGTCACTCTCTTTGCCAGATGAAAACTGCCTATATTTCACTGAGGTGCTCACGTCCCTGACAATTCCCAGGCTTCAATGTGCCTGAAATCTCTGCCCAGGACTTCCCAGGAATGACAGCAAAGGAGATTTTCTGAGACTACTTTTTCATGCTATGGGTGCTACCCTTACTCCACTTCGAGGTCCTTACTTTGACAGATGAACAGTCCTGCAACGTTGGCCTTTGCTTTCTTGATTCTGCTCATGTTGCATTAATATCCCACTCTTCTGGGAATTCCACGTTGGAAATCAAGGTCATGCTCACACACAGACCTCTAAGGAGAGAAAATGAGGGTGCAACTCTAGGACTTAGTGTTCTGGCTGATTGCCTCTACTCTTCCCAGGCAGGATCCTTACTATATCTGTCAGAGCCTTGGACAACTACGAAGCTGAGATACCCTCCTTACAATTTTCTTTTAATACACTTAATTGGGTGTGATTGCTTTCTCACTCCTCAGTCATGGGAGCCCTCATCTTGGCACCTGTCCTTTGATTAATGGCTTCCTGGGTGGTGACACCTCCCTCCCAGTACTTGTATATTCTACTTCCTGCAAAGGTGCAGAAAATGGGTCCTCTCCATGAGTGGTGTAGAGATAGGAAACTGCAGCACATATCAGAGTCCATGTGCTGAAGCTGTCCGAGAAAAGAAAGCTGATACCTTCTTTCTTTTCATGAGTCTGGCTTAGGGAACATAGAAGGATAGAGCCTGGTGTGTGTGATCCCTGACTGATGTTTTGACACTATCTGATGTTGCATATGTAGCTGATCATACTGGCACTAAGTACCATGTCTCCTTTATTCATATCTCTTGTTTATGTGGGTATTTTAACTGTTCTTGTTATGTAGTCCATCCAGTGTTTTGGTCACAAGGTCCTCTCTTTTATCACTTGAGCTGTGCTTTGGGGTAGTAGACATAAGTGAATTAACTGACTTGTGGTCAGCTGGAAAGAGTGCTCTCCCGGAAGCTCTGGACTAATGCAGTCTAGGGTTCCCAGTCTCAGTGCTGTCACTTATTCACTGTGTATGAGTCTCAGGTTCTGCATTTGTCATGAGGTGTTTTAAAGCCCTCTCTGGTAGGGTTCATGGATTGTGTTCAGTGTGTGTGAAAATGTGCACAGTGCCTGGAATTCATTGAGATTTTGCACAATATTTGTTATGTCTATGATTATGATTATTTCCACCCCCAGAAAATACCACTCACCTTAAAGGAATAACAAGTATGCAGTAGATATCAGCAAATATGTGGCACTCTAGTACAACACACTGAAAAAGGTGCCAACCTGATGGCTCCTGAGTTTCCATCACACGCCATCTCCCTTACTTCACAGATCCTCTGTGGTGTTGAAGTGCATACTTGTCTGTGCACTGTGGTCATGTGCAGAGGAATAGGAGCACAGGATGCATCCTGTCCCTGTCCCATGTGCAGATTCTCTCTGGTCTACTCATGATTCCAAAACAAATGAGCAAGCAAAATAGAACCAGGGGCGTGGGCATAAGGAACAATCTGTCAGTAAGCAGAGGGGAGGGATGGAGGGAGACCAGGCGAGAGAAAGGAAGCCTCTAGCCAAGGTACATGTAGAAAGGATCCACGGTAATGGACAACAGGCTGGGGACTGGGCTGAGGGGGGTAGGGGAGTGGGCGGGACAGAGGAGAGCAACAGTAGGGATATTGGGACAACTGTAATTCTACAACAATAAGAAAAAGCTTTAAAAATTAAAAAAAAGAAAAATAAAAGATATTGGCTAGTAAGGAAATTCCAAAAGAACTGGTAAGGGTAGCTTGTCATTCCAGGTGTAAGCCTTTCAATTCGGAGACCCTTTATCTGAGGGCCTGGCCCCTTCCCCACCATGATCACAGCCTCATCTAGCCCACCCTGCTTTGATCTTCACATTACCACCCACTGCATGAATTTCCGTTTCTTAATGTTTAACTATGGTCCTGAATGGCTTCTCTACTAGACTGGAAATCAGGAACCTCAGGCCCCATTTCTGACCCCTTAATTTTACTGGTCTTCTAGACGTCATGGAGAATTTGAGCACCTACTTCACATGAAAACTGTTCTTAGACTTTAAAATCCTATGGGCAGCGAAGGCAGGGTCCATTTCTCACAGTATCCCCAATAGTATGGTGCCTTCCAAAGAGCAGATGCGGAATTAATGTTTAGGTTTGTAAAGAGCAAGTGTACAAGAAGTCAATTGTACTATGGTTTAATTTCTCCATCATCTTTCAGTTAGCTGAGCTAATGCACGTGCATATACCTCAAAGTTACAAAGAACCTAAAAGGAAGAAAACAAAGGAAGAATTGAAAACGTTTTACATTTTTTCCCATTCTCCTTGTAACGCAGGCTTACAGTGTGGTAACAACCCCTCATCCTCTTTTTTTTTATTCCTTTTTTCCAATATTGTAGTATCTTGGTTTAAATCACAGAAAATGATCCAATGACTTTCAATTTTTACACAATACCACAGCTCCTATTTTTTCATCTGGCTCGTCTCCAATAAGTGTGTGAGCAGGTTACTCATAATCTTTGGTACTGGAGCTAAATAACCACTAATTGATAGGGACAACATTCACTATAGAAAAAACAAAGGATCAATCTCCAATGTCCCCATACTGTAGAAGGACAGAGTATGCCCTGTGTTTGCAGGAGCCCAATGTTGGCTCCTCAGTAGTTAGAAGATTGTCTGCTTTCTTCAACCACAAAGTGAAGACTCTGTCTCAGACCTCACCAGGGATGGGGAGGAGTTGCGGGACATGACCTGGACAGCAAACTGGCCATAGCTGCAGTAGGGGAACTCGGGCTGAAGCTCTGACTCAGTGTGGATATACCACATCTTTTTCAATCAATCCATACATGAGCATGTATATGTTTTTATCTACTTGAGTGTAAGCCTTAAGGGTAAGTTTTCGAAAGTGGAGTAGTGTGTCACCGGCAAATCAATGTTTACTTCTGTTGCATATTTTCAAGTATAAGTTAACATTTTGAGAATATTTGCAACAATGATCTTAAGTAATGTGGGAAATAAGTAATATTCTTACATAGTATAATAATAAATTAAGTAATTCTGAGCTACTTTCAATTAGTCTATATTACGATGTTATACTTGTTTTATTAGAAATTTTGGACGTTTTGGCTCTGGTTGGTGTGGCTTCATGGATTGAGTGCTGGCCTGTAGAACCAAAGGGTCCCAGGTTTGATTCCCAATCAGGGCACATGCCTGGGTTGCAGACCAGTCCCCAGTGAGGTGCGCATGAGAGCCAACCACACATAGATGTCTCCCTATTCTCTCCCTCCCTTCCATTCTCTCAAAAAATAAACAAATAAAATCCTTAAAAAATGTTTTGTAGCTTTGATTGACTTCACATGCTCTGGATAATTTTTATGAAGAAATGAGGGCATTTCCAGTAGTAGTAAGAGTATAATGTAACCAGTGCTCTAGGTACTCATTTTCCAGCCTCAGCAATATCAACACACGGCCAGTCTGGTCTTATCCATGTCACCCTCAGCCCTCAAACTATTGTGAGGCAAACAAAATAACAATATTTATCCTTTTCTGTACCTTTAAAGGTTGAAGCTCTTACTTACAAACATAACCAAAATACCTCAAGGACACAGGCAGTCTGAATTCCAAGATGACCTCCTGGATTCCTGATTCCTGGTGTACAAACATCTTCTTCCAGTTAATTCATCCAACAGTTATCTAGGTGCTGCTATGAGGGATTTGGCTGGTGTAATGGAGGTCTGAAATCTGATATTCTTAAAATAGGGAGATTATCCTCTGGGAGCCAGACCTAGTGAGGTGAATCCTTAAATTGGATGGGGCTTTTTTGGGGGAGAGATATCCAAAGGATGAGAGGGAGGTTCTCCTGGCCAGCTTTGAAGATGGAAGGAGCTGCACAGCATAGCAAAGACCTAAGACAGACCTGAGAATGATCTCTAGCCCATAGAATGCTCCAAATGGGAACCTTAGTGCTTGAATTCCTGGTAACTGGATTCTGTTCCCACCAAAATGTGTGGCATTGGAAGGAGCTCCTGAGCTCCACACGAGAACAAAGCCACCAGGAACAATGATTGCAGAGTTCTAAGACTTCTGAAGTAGGGATCCCAGTGACTCCACACCCAGCCTCTGTCCTATGGAACTGTGAGGTACTAAATGTCTGTAGGGAGAATGTGTTAAATACTGGCAATTTGTCAAAAGTTAAGCATTGCAATAGGTACACTGAAAAAAGTTATGTATAGATTCTTTGTTATTCTTTTTAAAAAATATTTTATATATTTATACAAACAGAAAGGGACGGAGAAAGAGAGGGAGAGAAACATCCATGTGTGGTTGCCTCTTCAGCACCCCCAACCGGGGTCTTGGCCTGTGACCCAGGCATGTGCCCTGACTGGGAATAAAACCTACGGCCCTTTGTTTCATGGTGTGAAGCTCATTCCCCTGAGCCACACCAGCCACAGCTTCTTATTTCTTTTCACATAATTAGATCATTTAGATATACTCTCTTGTCTATGTTCTCACATCTAATACAGTATTGTTAACTGTTAGTTTTCGTCCTGCACATTGCATACCCAGGGGCTATTTATTGTATAACAGAAAGTTTGTATCTTTGGCCACCTTCACCAATTTCACCCACCACCCACCCCCCTGGGAAAACATCAATCTCTTCAATCTGGGAGTTAACTTATCAGTGTGTGTTTTCAAGATTCTACCTATAAGTGATACTACACAGTATTTGTATGTCTTTCAAAAGTTTTAATGGAAGAGCACCATTTGAAAAGCTCACCTTCTTTCACCTAGCACGTGCAGTCACCAATACCAGGAATTCATCCTCTTTATGACTGATTGACATAACTTTTTCCCTGAGTGGGTGAGTGTGTGTATCACACTGCCTTTACACATTCATTCATTAATGGTTACTGACGTTGTTGCCCTGTCGTGGCAACTGTGAGTACTGTTTCAATGAACATGGGGATACTTCTATCCCTTCACATTAATGATTCCACTTACCTAAGTACCCAATAGTCGAATGGCTGCAGAATACGGAGGTTCAATTTTTAACTTTTGGAGGCATCTTTAATGTCTTTCATAGTGGCTGAATCAGTTTATTTTCCCCTTAACTCATTCATATTTAATAATCTGAGGATATCCAGGTATGTAACTTCTCAAGTTAAAAGAAATGCTGAATGGAGTGAGGTAAACCGATAACTGACCAACTTTTACATTTTCTACCACTCTATGTTCTCATCAGATCTACTTTTTAGTTTTTCCCACATTACCAAATATAGCCCAAATGGAATTCCACGCTGTCATCTTCAGGATCACAAAAGTGATTTAAGGACTCTCAAGGTGAATTTGAAAAACCAAAACTCTCACTCTGACACACAACAGGTCTGCGATCCCTGTCACTCATAGGCTTCCATTCTGACCCTAAATAGACTTTCTGTTGCTAGAACAACACTTGAAAATTACCTCAAAATAGGAGTCAGGGAGGTGTCTGTGCACACCAGGGATACTGGGCAACAGGCATTTCTGACCACAATGTGAAGACTCCACCTCAGACCTCACTCAGGGTGACAGAAGTGACTGGGTATGGCCCTGGGTCACCCCTTCTCCTCCCAATGGCACTAAACTCTGCTTAGCGACGAAGGCTAGGTAGTACACTACCTCGAGCCACACTTTACTTCTCACTTGTTCCTTAGGAAGTAGAGAGAATCTCACCCTCTTCGGTAATGACAGCTTCTGCAATCAAACCGCATGGGCAGAGGCAGGGTCTCCTTTGCCTAAACACTCCCAGTGCTGGCATGAAGACTTCCAAAGAGCTGATGCTCCATTAATGCGTGTGTCAAATAAAAGCCATGAACCAAGAGGTCTGATTCACTGTCATTTATATTATCAAACATGTTTGAAAACAGAAGCAAATCCAGGTACACAGCTTTACACTTACACAACAAAAAGACTAAATATAGTAAGGAAAATGAGAAGTGACCAGTTTTATATATGTACCACATCTTCTTTACCCATTCATGTACAGATGGGACATGCAGTTTATGTCCCTGCCTTGGCTGTAACAGACCAGCTGGGTACAGCACAGCTAATACAGTAAATAATATTGTAACAAGTACATATGGTTCAGATGGGCTGTAGACTCATAGGTGTGAACGCCTTGTAAGTTATATAAATGTGTAATCACTATGTTGTACATTTGAATCTAAAAGAATATTCTGTATCTACTGTAATCAAATACAAGGTTATAGCAAGCAGCCAACTTTTTAGTTAATCTACCCTTCTATATATCCATCTACTGTTGCCTCTTATGTTAGTGTAAACTCTCTTCACATTGCTAAAGATATCCCTACCCTGAAGCCATGTTACCTTCTTCTGGATCACAAAAACCATTAAAGGATTCACAATTTGTATTTGAAAAACAAAACGCGTACTGCTAACCTGGTACATGACAATAAATGAGTGATCCCTGTCATTCTTAAACTTACATTCTGAATCTAAAGAAACGTTCTGCTTAAAAAACACACCATTTGAATACGTGCAATACCCCCCCCCCACCCCCCAGAGGTTGCTAACAAGATATTCTGCACATTAGGAAGCTGCTTAACAGGCCTTTCCAACCAAAGAGGGAACACCGCATCTCCACGTCACTCAGGCTGAGGGTAGTGGCTGGATGTGGGTCTGAGGTCACTGCTGGCCTTGGAAGGACCACTAGCCTTGAGTGCAGCTCGGGCTCTCTCTTCCTCATCTTTCAAAGCCTCTGCATAATAGGCTGGGAAAGAAGTGGGGACTCTATCATTCATCTTGGCCACGAACTCCAGGATTTTTCATCTTGCTGGTCTCAGCGTGGGCTCTCGGACCCCCACAGGAACTCATAGCATGGAGGATCGCTGTTGGGCACCTGCTGGTACACCAGGTATTCTTCCTGCACCAAATCTTGGGTGATAAGCTTCCTGGTGTCTCCGAAAAATGAAGTGAGACTTTCCATCATAGATGCCCATCATATTCAGGAATTCCCAGATCTCCTTCTCAGAGGTGCGGTTGCCATTCAAGAAGATCACACTCAGGACAGGCATCAGAATCCCTTTGATAGGAAAAGTCCAGGCTCTGCTCAGACTCTCATCACCGGTGGCATCTTCATTTTGCACGAGGGTGTACAAGTTACCATTGGGCTTGACTTCTTTCAATTCTAGACCATACACCAGATCCATGTGGTCTGAGGCCATCTTCAGAATCTCAGAAAAATCCTTCCTGTACCATTTGTGGACTATCTTCAGCATGTCTGTCTTTCTAATGGGCTCCTTCATTTGATACTGACTCAGAAGATAGTCTACCAAGTGACTGGCCTTCCGGGTCAGGATATCTAGGGCAAAGCTTTCAGGGGAAGGTGAGGCCTGGGAGGAACTTTTACTCTTCCAAACACGGCCTTTGGCTTTTCCAGCAGATCTTTTGCATGAAACACCTGCAGTGGCACTGGTGGTGGCTGGGGCACTCGAAGGTGTCTGGAGAGGACCAGCACCAGTGGCACTTGAGGGACCACCTGCCAGAACTGAAGAGGAGGAGCAAGCGGCCTCTGCATCTTCTCCTGTAGCGGCCTCAGCACTCTGAAGACTTTGTGCCTCAGCTCTGTTTTGGCGACGTTTCTCTCGAGCGCGGAGCTTACTCTTGTGACCACGAGGCATGATGGGTGATTTTCAGGAAAGCCAACAAGAGTGTGGGCCAACAGAAAGGTGATCTGGGCACCTGGTGGTTGGAGAAAGAGAGGATGTGAGCACCTTCGGCAGGCACATTCTCCTCTGCTACCCTGACATTGACACCTCAACACTCCCTGAGACCCACAAACGGAGGCTCAGTCTACCTGCCTGTCAGAGGACACCCAGTGCCCAGAGTTTGGTTGGCTCCTTTGTTTCCTGAGTTCGTGAGTATCATCAGTTGTCAGTCAAGCTGCTCAGTTTGCCTCCTTGTGAGGACTGGCACCTCTGCCTTCTCTTTCAATGGTGGCTAGACTTACAGACTAAGGATCTTAGCTCCCTTAGACCTGATATGAAGAAATGCAGGGAAGCTCAACCTGACTGCCCATCTCTGAGCTATCCAGGGCTGATAGCTAAAGACAGGGATGGAGGCTTTGATGTCCTCTGTTTGGGGGGTTGGTTGCTTGGTTGCTTGAGCCCTCTGCATATTTCTCAAGTGGACTCCCCGGAGGAGAACTGCTCATAGATAGTTGCAACCTCCCTGAGAAGCAACAAGTGGATATGAAGTGGACCTTATGTAACCAAAGCACATCGCCCAGGAGTGGGTGGGGGCTGTTGCGTGCAGGTGAATTTCCCATGGTAGTTGTTCCAAACAGAATCGAAATTCAAATTCTAAATTTTTGTCCTCCTTAGGTTGCAATTTCTCTTTGATAGTATGGGACCACCCCTCTCACTATCCCTTTTCCCTTCAGTGAAGACAGATGGGCACTCCAGACTGAAACTTATCTTAGAGAGCCGCCAGCACGGAAAATACAAAGGACACTGTGTGGCCCCACTGATATGGTGCAGCACTTCGCCAAAGTCCACAATGGTCTTTCTGAGATACCCGGCATAATGTGAAGTCCTGCCACTCATGCCGGGAGATCGCCATTTTGACCTAAGCTGTCTCCTCCCAGCGATGCTCCGGGAAGAAGGGAAGAAGGGAGTGCAACTCAACATGGCGATATGCTCAAACTTCCCGGTCTGAGAATAACCCCGGAGACTTCAGGTGGACCCCCTACTTTCTGGGCGGGCTCCCCCATCCTCATCAGTTTCACAACCCTAAATCCCACCTGGGACTCGCTCCCCTTTTTCTCATTTGGACTTCGTCCATTAAACCAAGGCCCTCACCTCCCTGAGACTACCGCCAGAGGAAATGAGGGTCCAGCTCAGCCTGCGAGCTCTCCCGGGCTTCCTTTGTTGAGTTTGGTTGCTGGTGGGTGCAGCCCTGGTCTCCCTTAGCTACCCTAGAGAGAAAGTTACTTTGCTTATTATCTGTTTCCTATGTCTGGAGCCTGCTAGAGGTGAGGGCCGGGTTGCGGCTCTGTGTGGCCCACTTTTCTGGGCAGAGGTGGACTCTTAAGCACTCAGGCCCTCATCTTGAAAGCAGTTCACAGCTGCATGTCGCCCTTCTGCGGAATCAGACTATACCCACAGAGCAGGGACGGCCTTCTCACTAACACACTCCAGGCAGAATTCAACCCCACGGCTGTCCTCGGGCCTCTCGGAGCTTGACCACAGGGAAGGGATGGGGGGTGGGCTCACCTTCGCTCTGGGAGAGCTGTGATTTCTTTCCCTGTAGGTCGTCACCTGGACTCGAGGCGAGGCCTGAGAATCCGGCCTGAGCCGGAAAGGCGCCAGCAGGGAGCACCAGGAAAGGCCCTCGCCCCAGGCGGAAGTGGGTGGGTCCTAACTGGTGGGGGCTGTCCCGGGTGCCTGATAACTGAGAGTCCCTGGGAACATATGCGGGACCGCACTGCTTAGGAGTGGGTGGGCCCTAAGTCCTCACTCAGTGTCCGTGTTTTTGTGTGGTCAGAGTCTTGGCTTGTCCCTCCAGTGACATGGGTGGTTCCGGCTGCACACCAAGTGCTCACTTTCCTGAGTTCCATGTGGCAGTTCTGTGGACAGCTTCTGATGTGGGGCCCTGGGCCTTACCGGCCAGACCAAGGTTGGGCACTCGGCCAGGCTGTGGGGTTGCCAGGGTGATCCTCCCTTTTAGCACGAAGTGTACTTGCGTCGCCTCTGTGCAAGATTCTTGTCTCTGGAACACTGGGCTTGGATCCTATTAAGCAAGGCTCTTCCCTCCCTGAGACCACCTCCGTGGAAAGTGTGGACACTCAGTGGCAGCACTTCTGGGTTCCCCCAAGGCCATGGAATGTCCTTGTTTTTATGTGACCCCCCTGTGTTTTTTTGTTTTTTTTTGGTGCAGCCCCTCATAATACTCAGGATACTCATATAGACGGATTCCTGTTAGAGACCCAGTCATTCCTTCTTCCAGATGAAAATTGTCTGCATTACACCATGGTGCAGACCTCTTTGAGACTGTCCAGCCTGATATCTCTGCCACGGGGCTTCCCAGGAATGATAGCACAGGAGACTTTGTGAGACCTCCTTTTCATGCTCTGGGTTCTATCCTTAGTTCACTTTGGGGTCCTTACTTTGACACATGCACAGTCCTGTAACTTTGGCCTTTGCTTTCCTGACTCTGCTCATGTTACATTAATATCCCACATTTCTGGGAATTCCATGTTGGAAATCAAGGTCATCCTCATAGGATCATGGTCCCTCAAGGCCTCTAAGGAGAGACAAATGAAGGTGAAACTCTAGGACTTAGTGTTCTGGCTGATTCCCTCTACTCTTCCCAGGCAGGATCCTCAGCATATCTGTCAGAGCCTTGGACTCCGACGAAACTAAGGTACCCTCCCTTACGATTTTCTTTTGATCCACTTAATTTGGCATGGTTGTTTCCTCACCCCTCGGTCATGGGAGTCCTCAACTTGGCACCTGTCTCTTGACTAATGGCTTCCTGGGTGGTGACACCTCCCTCCCAGTACTTGTATATTCTACTTCCTGCAAAGGTGCAGAAAATGGGTTCCCTCCATGAGTGATGTAACATTAGGAAACTGCAGCACATATCAGAGCCCATGTGCTGTGCTGTCTGAGAAAAGAAACCTGATACCTTCTTTCTTTTCATGAGCCTGGCTTAGGGAGCATAGAAAGGTAGAGCCTGATGTGTGTGATCCCTGACTGATGTTTTGACACTATCTGATGTTGCATATGTAGCTGATCATACTGGCACTAAGTACTGCGTCTCCTTTATTCATATCTCTTGTTTATGTGGGTTTTTTAACTGCTCTTGTTATGTAGTCCATCCAGTGTTTTGGTCACAAGGTCCTCTGTTTTATCACTTGAGCTGTGCTTTGGGGTAGTAGACATAAGTGAATTAACTGACTTGTGGTCAGCTGGAAAGAGTGTTCTCCCGGAAGCTCTGGACTAATGTAATCTAGGGGTTCTAGTCCCAGTGCTGTCACTTAGTCGCTGTGTACGGGCCTCAGGTTCTGCATTTGTCATGGTATTTTTTAAAAGATTTTATTTATTTATTTTTAGAGAGGTAAGGGAGGGAGATAGAGAGAGAAAGAGAAACATCACTGTGCGGTTGGTGGGGGTCATGGCCTGCAACCCAGGCATGTACCCTGACTGGGATTCGAACCTGCGACACTTTAGTTCGCAGCCGGCGCTCAATCCACTGAGCTACACTAGCCAGGAGTCATGGTATTTTTTTAAAGCCCTCTCTGGTAGGGTTCATGGATTGTGTTCAATGTGTGTGAAAATGTGCACAGTGCCTGGAATTCATTGAGATTTTGCACAATATTTGTTATGTCTATGATTATGATTATTTCCACCCCAGAAAATACCACTCACCTTAAAGGAATAACAAGTATGCAGTAGATATCAGCAAATATGTGGCACTCTAGTACAACACACTGAAAAAGGTGCCAACCTGATAGATCCTGAGTTTCCATCACACACCATCTCCCTTACTTCACAGATGCTCCTGGTGTTGAAGTACATACTTGTCTGTGCACTGTGGTCATGTGCAGAGGAATAGGAGCACAGGATGCATCCTTTCCCTGTCTCATGTGGAGATTCTCTCTGGTCTACTCATGATTCCAAAACAAATGAGCAAGCAAAATAGAACCAGGGACGTGGGCATAAGGAACAGTCTGTCAGTGAGCAGAGGGGAGGGATGGAGGGAGACCAGGCGAGAGAAAGGGAAGCCTCTAGCCAAGGTACATGTAGAAAGGATCCACGGTAATGGACAACAGGCTGGGGACTGGCCGAGGGGGTAGGGGAGTGGGTAGGACAGAGGAGAGCAACAGTAGGGATATTGGGACAACTGTAATTCTACAACAATAAGAAAAAGTTCTAAAAATTAAAAAAAGAAAATAAAAGATATTGGCTAGTAAGAAAATTCCAAAATAATTGGTAAGGGATGTTTGTCATTTCAGGTGTAAGCCTTTCAACTCTGAGACCCACTATCTGTGGGTCTGACCCCTTCCCACCGTCATCACAGCCTCATGTAGCCCACTATGCTGTGACCTTCACATTACCACCCACTGCATCAATATCACTTTCCTAGTATTTAACTGCAGTCCTGAATGGCTTCTCTACAAGACTGGAAATCAGGAACCTCAGGCCCCGTTTCTTCCCTTAATTTTACTGGTTCTCTAGACGTCATGGAGAACTTTTTCCTCTATCTTATATGAAAACTGCTCTTAAACTTTAAAATCCTATGGGCAGTGAAGGCAGGGTCCATTTCTCCTAGCATCCCCAATATTATGGTGCCTTCCAAAGAGCATTTGTTGAATTAATATTTGGATTTGTAAAGAGCAAGTGTACAAGAAGTCAATGCTATTATGATTTAATTTCTCCATCATCTTTCAGTTAGCTGAGCTAATCCATATCCACATTCTTCAATTTATAAAGAACTTAAAGGAAGGAAAGTAAGGAAGAATGGAAAATGTTTTACATTTTTTTCCACACTAATGGTGACACAGGCTTTACTGTGTGGTAACAACCCCCTCTCCATTTTAAAAAAAATCCATATTCCAGTATTATAGTATCTTGGTCCAAATCACAGGAATGATCCAAAGATTTTCAATTTTTACACAATCCCAGAATTATATTTCAACTTACAAGTCTGTAATAAATGTATGATCCACATCACTCATAATCTTCGGTACTGGAGCTAAATAGCCACTAATTTAAAGGAAGAACATTGACTATAGAAAAAACAAAAGATCAATCTCCAATGTCCCCATACTGTAGAAGGACAGAGTATGCCCTGTGTCTGCAGGAGCCTGATGTTGGCTCCTCAGTAGTTAGAAGATTGTCTGCTTTCTTCAACCACAAAGTGAAGACTCTGTCTCAGCCCTTACTAGGGATGGGAGGAGTTGCAGGACATGCCTTGGACAGCAAAATGGCCATAGCTGCAGTAGAGGAACCTGGGCTGAAGCTCTGACTCAGTGTGGATATACCACATCTTTTTCAGTCAATCCATATGTGAGCATGTATATGTTTTTATCTACTTGAGTGTAAGCCTTAAGGGAAAGTTTTCCCCTTACCCAGGGTAAGTGCAATAGTGTGTCACCAGTAAATGAATATTTACTTTTGTTGCATATTATCAAGTTTAAGTTAACATTTTGAGAATGTTTGCAACAATGTTCTTAAGTAATGTGGGAAATAAATAATATTCTTCAGTAATACAATAATAAATTAAGTGATTTTGAGCTACTTTTAACTTGTCTATGTTATGTTATACTTGTTTTATTAAAAATTTTGGACATGTTGGCCCTGGCTGGTGTTGCTCAGTGGATGGAGTGACAGCCTGTGAACTGAAGGGTTGCAGGTTTTATTCCCGGTCTAAGGCACGTGCTTGGGTTTCAAGGCCAGTCCCCAGTGGAGGCTGCATGAGAGGCAACCACACATGGATGTCTCTGTACTCTCTCCCTCCCTTCCATTCTCTCAAAAAATAAATAAAGTCTTTAAAAATATTTTGGAAGTTTTGTTTTACTTCGCATGCATGCTCTGGATAATTTGTATGAAGAAATTAGGACATTTGCAGCAGTAAGTGTATAATGTAATCGGTGCTCCAGGTACTCATTTCCCAGATTCAGCAATATCAACACACAGCTAATCTTGTGTCATCTATGTCACCCTCAGCCCTCAAACTATTGTGAGGCAAACAAAATAACAATATTTATTCTTTTCTGTACCTTTAAAGGTTGAAGCTCTTACTTACAAACATAACCCAAAATACCTCAAGGACACAGGCAGTCTGAATTCCAAGATGACCTCCTGGATTCCTGATTCCTGGTGTACAAACATCTTCTTCCAGTTAATTCATCCAACACTAATCTAGGTACTGCTATGAGGGATTTGGCAGATGTAATGGAGGTCTGAAATCTGATATTCTTAAAATAGGGAGATTATCCTCTGGGAGCCAGACCTAGTGAGGTGAATCCTTAAATTGGATGGGGCTTTTTTGGGGGAGAGACATCCAAAGGATGAGAGGGAGGTTCTCCTGGCCAGCTTTGAAGATGGAAGGAGCTGCACAGCATAGCAAAGACCTAAGACAGACCTGAGAATGATCTCTAGCCCATAGAATGCTCCAAATGGGAACCTTAGTGCTTGAATTCCTGGTAACTGGATTCTGTTCCCACCAAAATGCGTGGCATTGGAAGGAGCTCCTGAGCTCCACACAAGAACAAAGCCACCAGGAACAATGATTGCAGAGTTGTAAGACTTCTGAACTAGGGATCCCAGTGACTCCACACCCAACTTCTGTCCTATGGAACAGTGAGGTACTGAATGTTTGTAGGTAGAATGTACTGAAACACTGGCATTTTGTCAAAAGTAAAGTATTTTTAACATATGTACTGAAGAAATTCCACCTGCAGATTCTTTCTTCTTCTTTTTTAAAAATGATTTTATTTATTTATACATACAGAAGGAACATAGAAAGAGAGGGAGAGAAACATCACTGTGTGGTTGTTTCTCTTGTACCCTAAACTTCCTGGCATGCAAACCAGGCATGTGTCATTTCTGGGCATGAAACCAGTGACCCTATTTTTCCTGGTCTGATGATCATTCCACTCAGCCACACTAGCCAGAGCTTTTTATTTTCTATCGCATAATTAGAACATTTAAGGTATAATGTCTTGGTTATATTTTCATATCTAATACAGTATTAACTGTTAGTTTTCATCTTGTGTGTGTTGCATCTGCAGGGGCTACTTATTATATAATGGAAAATTTGTACCATTTGACTACCTCCACCAATTTCACCTACCTTCCACTCCCCACTTCGGCAAGCACCAATCTCTTCGATTTGTGAGTTAATTTATCAGTGTACGTGTTTTAAAGATTTCACATGTAAGTGACACTACATAGTATTTGTCTGTCTTTTGAAAAGTTTCTAATGAAAGAACACCATTTGAACATTACCCCTTCTTTGACCAAGCACGTGCTCTTACCAATACCAAGAATTCTTCCTTCTTTATGGATGAGTGATGCATCTTTTTCCCTGAGTGGGTGAGTGTTTGTGTATCACACTGCCTTTACACATTCATTCATTAATGGTTGCTGAGGTTGCTTCCATGTTGTGGCTACTGTGAATACTGTTTCAATGAACATGGGGATACTTCTATCCCTTCATGTTAGGGATTTCCTTTACCTAACTACCCAATAGTGGAATGGCTGCATTATATGGTAGTTCAATTTTTTACTTTTTGGGGCATCTCTGTATTCTCTTCCCTATTGGCTTTATCAATTCACATTCCCCTAAACTCATTCGTTTTTGAATAATCTAAAGATATCCAGGTATTTAACTTTTTAAAGTTAAGAAAAGAAAGACTGAATGGATTAGGCAAATCCACAACTGACCAACTTTTACATTTCTTCTACCACTCTATGTTCTCATCAGATCTATTTGTTTGAGTAACATTAACAAACATACCCCCAATGGAATGCCATGCTGTCTTCTTCAGAACCACAAAAGTGATTTGAGGACTTTCTATGTGTATTTCAAAACACAAAACTCTCACTCCTCCATCTGATATAGACAATAATAAGTGTGCTATCCCTGTCCTTCATACACTTATCTTCTGAACCGAAATAGACGTTATGCTGATAGAACACTACTTGGAAATTAACTCAAAATAGAAGTCAGCACACTGTCCATGCACATCAGGGATACTGGCCAACAGGCATTTCCAACCACAACGTGAAGACTCCACCTCAGACCTCACTCAGGGCGACAGAAACAAGTGCAGGTGCTCCTGATTCACCCATTGACCTGCCAATGGCACGAAATTCTGCTTAGTGATGAAATCTAAGTAATCTGCCATATCCTTCCCCCTTTTTACTTGCCTTTTTTCTTGTTCCTTGTGGAGTTGTGAGATTCTCACCCTCTTTGGTAATGATAGCTTCTCCTACAATCTATAATTGCACAGGCATGGGCAGGGTCATCTTTGCCTAAACATCCCCAGTGCAACCCTGGATGGTGTGCCTCAGTGGATGGAGTGCCAGCCAGAGAGCCAAAGGGTCACCGGTTTGATTCCCAGTCGGGGCACGTGCCAGGTTTGTGGGCCAGATCCCCGGTTGGAAGCAATGTTAGAGGTGACCGTACATTGATGTTTCTCTCCCTCTCTTTCTCCTTCCCCTCTCCTCTCTCTAAAAATAAATAAAATCTTTAAAAGAAAACATCTCTGGTGCAAGCATGAAGACTTCCAAAGAGCTGATGTTCCATTAATGACTACGCCAAATAAAAACCGTGGAACCAAGAGGTCTGATTCATCATCATTTATATTATCAAACATTCTTGAAAAACATAAGCAAATCTAGGTGCATATCTTTACAGTTTACACAACAAATGACTAAATCCAGGGAGGAGAACAGGAAATGATCAATTTTATATATGTACCACATCTTCTTTATTCATTCGTCTGCAGATGTACATGTAGCCTGTGTCCATGTTTGGCTGTAACAGATCATGCTGGGCACAGCATAGGTAAAAATAGTAAATAACATTGTAATAAGCACATATGGTTCAGATGGGTAGTAAACTTATTGCAGTGAGCACTTTGTAAGTCATATAAATGTCTAATTAATATGTTCCACACCTGACACTAGTATAATATTGTATGACAACTGTAATTAAAATTTCTTTAATGTGGCCAACTTTTACTTCATCTGTCTATTCACCTATATATTTACCTATCTACTGCTCCCAACTATGTTAGTGCAAACTTCCTGCTGACCTGGAAAGAGATTCTTATGCTAAAGTCAAGTTATCCTGTTCTGTATCACAAAAGCGATTAAAGGATTGCCAATCTGTATTTCCAAAGAAGAAAAAAGAAACAAAAAAAGTAAACATCACACTACTAATCTGATAAAGAGCAGTTACTGTGAGTTCCATGGCCTTCATAAGCCTGTGTTCTGAATCTACAAGAACATTCTGTCCAAAGGAACACTACTGAAACATTCACCAGAAACACCAAGATAAGCCAACAAGTTATTCTGCATATCAGGCAGCTGCCTAACAGGCCTTCTCAACTAAAGAGTGAAGACCCCACCTCGAATTCACTCAGGGCGTGGGTCGTGGCTGGATGTGGCTGTAGGGTGCCCACTGGCCTTCGAAGGACTGCCAGCCCTGGGTTCAGCTTGGGCCCTGGCTTGGGCTCTCTCTTCCTCCTCTCTCAAAGCCTCTTGATAAATACATGGGAAGGCTGTGGGCTCACTATCATTGAGCTTGGCCAAAAAACTCAAGGACTTTCATCTTGCTTGTCTCAGCGTGGGCTCTTGGACCCCCATAGGAACTCATAGCGTGGAGGATCTCTGTTGGGCACCTGCTGGTACACCAGGTATTCTTTCTGCACCAAATCTTGGGTGATAAGCTTCCTGGGTTCCCCAAAAATGAAGTGAATTTCTCCAGCATAGACACCCATCATATTCAGGAATTTCCAGACCTCCTCCTCAGAGGCGCGGTAGCCATTCAAGAAGATCATACTCAGGAGAGGCATCAGAATCCCCTTAATGGGAAATCTCCAAACTGTGCTCAGACTCCCATCATCGGTGTCATCTTGATTGTGCACAAGAGTGTAGAAGTTACCATTGGGCTTGACCTCTTTCACTTCCAGACCATACACCAGATCCATTAGGTCAGTTGCCTTCCTGAGAACCCTCAGAAAAGTCCTTCCTGTACCATTTGTGGACTATCTTCAGCATGTCTGCCTTTCTAATGGGCTCCTTCTTTTTATACTGATTCAGTAGATACTGAACCAACTTATTTGCTTTCTGAGATAAAATATTCAGGCCAGGTTTCTTTGTAAAAGTTGAGGCCCCAGAGGAATTTTTACTTTTCCGAGCACGGCCTTTGGCTTTTCCAGCAGATCTTTCGTATGACACACCTGCAGTGGTACTGCTGGTGGCCGGGCACCCGGAGATGCCTGGAGGGGGCCAGCACCAGTGGAGCTCGAGGAGCATCCCCCAGAACAGAAGAGGAGGAGCCAGCAGCCCCTTCTTCCTCTCCTGCAGTGGCCTGAGCACTCTTAAGACTTTGGGCCTCAGCTTTGTTTTGGTGACGTCTCTCACGAGCACGGAGCTTACTCTTGTGACCACGAGGCATGATGACTGTGGGTCAGGACAGCAGACAGGAGTGTGGGCCAAGAAAGGTGATTTGGGCACCTGGTGGATGGAGAAAGAGAGGATGTGAGCACCTTCAACAGGTAGATTCCACCTTGGCTTTATTGAAGGCTGCCTCTGCAGGCCCCCTTGAGGGTGCTACTCTAAAAAGTGACAAGATTCCTGTTTTCCTGGTCAGTCTATCCACTGAGAATCCCATACAGGGACTGTAGAACCTTTAGAGAGAGGTTCATGCTGCATCCATCCTACCAGCCCTGCCTGACTTTGCCCAAGTAACAGCAGGTGATGTCAGTGTAGCCCTCTTTGTTCTGGCATGTAGGGATCCTCTCAGTTCATCTTCCATATTATCACGTCAACCATGGCCAGAGGGCCGGGCACCTTCCCCTTTGCTACTCCTAGGCTGACCCCTCAGCACTCACTGACACCCAGGAGAAGGAGCTGGAGGAGCTGGAGCAGAGCCTCAGTCCGCCTGTGTACCACATGACACCCAGTGCTGAGAGTTTGCAGGGCTCATTTGTTTCCTGAGTTCATGTGGACCCTCAGTTGTCAGTCAAGCTCTTCACCTTGGCTCTTTGTGAGGCCTAGCACCACCCCTTCTCTTTAACTGGTGGCTGGACCTACAGACTAAGGGTCTCACCTCCCTCAGACCTGATATAAAGAAATGCAGGGGAAGGTCAACCTGATAACCCATCTCTAAGATATCTTGGGCTGATACATAAAGGTTGGGATGGACGTTTTGATGTCCCCTTTATTCAGGGCTGGCTGGTTGCTTGAGACTTCTCTCATATTCTTCAACTGGGCCCATGGTAGACAACTCCTCACAGTAAGAGCCAGCCGCCCTGAGACCCAAAAAGAGGGCATGAAGTTGACCTTATGCGAGCAAAATAGGTCGCCCAAGAGTGGGGACTGCTACACGCAGGGTGAGGTCCTATGGGAGATAGATCCAAACAGAATCCTGATTCAAGGTCTAAATTTGACGTCTGCTCGGATCGTGATTTCTGTCTCTTAACCTGGGACCACTTCTCTCATTTCCCTCTTTCCCTTGAATGCTGACTCATGTGCACTCCCCATACAACACTTATCCTTAAGGTCTGCTGGCAAAGAAAATGGGGAGGATTCTCCGTGGTCTCACTGGTATAGTGCGGCATACACCCACAGTC
The DNA here is from genome assembly GCF_019186645.2 of Phyllostomus hastatus. NCBI lineage: Eukaryota > Metazoa > Chordata > Mammalia > Chiroptera > Phyllostomidae > Phyllostomus > Phyllostomus hastatus. The sequence continues at coordinate 19,751 of NW_025333582.1, forward strand.
ATCAATGGTCTCTCGAAAAACGGCATAGCATGAAACCCTGCCACCAATGAGGGGAGGATGCCACTTTGACCTGATTGGTCCTCTCGCTGAGATGGCCTGGGAAGAAGTGAGTGCAACTCATCACGGCAACGTGCCCAATATCCCAGGGCTGAAAACAGTGCCCGGACTTCCGGTGGACCCTGTACTTTGTGGGAAGGGAACCCCATCCCCCACACTGTCACAACCCTGAATCCCCTTAGGCACTGGCTCCCCTTTCCTGATATGGAACGTCCTCCTCTAAACCGAGGCCTCACCTCCCCGAGACCATCCCAGAGGAAATGAGGGCCCAGTTCAAACTGCCAACTCAGTTCAGGCCTCCTTTCTTGAGTTTGTGAGGTGGCGGGCGCAGCCCTCCCTCCCTCAGTTGCCGGTAGAAGGGATGATACTTTGCTTTTTCATCTGCCTACTCTGCCTGGCGCCTCCTCTAGTTGATGGCTGGGATGCTGCCTCTGTGCGGCAGCTGTTTTGTGTACTAAGCTCGGCTCTTAAGCACTCAGGCCCTCATCTTGAAAGCAGTGTGGATCTACAGGTTGTCCGTCTTGCGGACTCAGGGCACCCAGAGAGCAAAGACGGCCCTCTCACTAACACATTCGAGGCCAAATTCAGCCCGATGGCTTCCTGGGGCCTCTCAGAACCTGGCAGTAAGGCAGGGATGGAGGGTGGGCTCACCTTTGCTCTGGGAGTGCTGTGGTTTGTGCAGGTTCCACTCACTGTCCTCTCCCCTTCACTGGAGGCTAGTCCAGGAATCCGCCTTCAGCCGGAAAGGTGACGCGCCCCGCAGATGCGCCTGGCAGGGCCCTCTCTCTGGAAGGGGAAGTGGGTGTGTCCTAACTGGTAGGGAGCTGTCCGTGGTGCCTGGAGAACTGAGAGCCACGAAGTGTTCCGGGGGATCTGGTTGCTTAGGGACTCTGCGTGGGCCCTTAAGTCTTCACTCAGGGTCCACACTTTTGCATCTTTCTGAGCCTCGGCTCATCCCTCTAGAGAGCTGGTGGTCCCTGGCTGCAAATCAAATGCTTAATTCTCCTGATGTTCCAGTGTGGCAATTGGAGCAGACAGCTTCTGATGTGC